>NW_024714177.1:2807390-2824890 GCF_018991925.1 Homarus americanus | reverse complement strand
ACATAACTGTATATCTTTTTTATTGTTTTATATATATCTGTCACTTTGTCTCTCTTTCTCTCTCCTCTCACAGTTCTTACTGACTCATCAGAGAACGAAAGAAAGAAAGAGGGAGGGAGAAGGAAAACGAAAAAAATTGAGAGAGAAATAAAGAAATACGAAGGAAAAAGAAAGAAAGAGAGTGAGAGAGAGCCACCTGGGACTCTCCTCCCCAGCTGGCCTCTTGACCTTGAACTCTCCCCAAAGTCTTAAGGGGCTTAAACAAGCTGCCATTAGGAAGTGAACTCAGTGGGAAGAAAGTGAACCCAGCAGGAAGAAAGTGAACCCAGCAGGAAGAAAGTGATCCTAGCCGGAAGAAAATGATCCTAGCGGGAAGAAAGTGAACCAAGCGGGATGAAAGTGAACCAAGCGGGAAGAAAGTGATCCTAGCGGGAAGAACGTGAACCTAGCTGAAAGAAAGTGAACATAACAGGAAGAAAGTGAACCTAACGAGAAGAAAGTGAACCTAGCAGGAAGAAAGTGAATCTTTACATTGTTTGGTATAATTTGCAGTGCCCATGTACATATTGAATCAATTTAAACTTGTATTACTTTTCTACTGATTATATATCCATCTATTTATGGAGAGAGAGAGAGAGAGAGAGAGAGGAGGTATGTTGCGGGCTGCTTCTAGTAATTTAGCCTAGTTCCCCCTTCTCCGTTTTCTGACGTGATCGCGGCGATCACTGAATAAATACTCAGCCACGACATATACAGTATACTGTATGCAAATAAATCACTGTAGGTGCGCGTGATCCAGGTATATGCTGTATATATATATATATATATATATATATATATATATAGACAGACAGATAATTATAAAATAAATACATACATACCCTGTACATACATACTGCACACACAGATAAATAGAGACAGGCAGATAGATAGATAGACCGTCCGACAAGTTCACATTGATTCAGCCAGTACAGTGTTAGACAGTGGAGGTTTTCAAACACTGTACAGTATACATAGTGCAGGTATATATAAAAATGGTAGATTTCCAACACACTGCCAAAGTGAAAGCTTTTGAACACATACATAACCTACAGACTGAAAATAACATTACACAGACCATCTACACTGAACATCCACTCAACAAACAGAACTATTTGCCATACTCTCAGTCCTGAAACTTGTTGAGGACACTGCCACTGACAGTCTCATCATCACTGACTCCTTATCCCCACTACTTGCTCTTGATACCCTAAACTCAGATTGTGACCGGCTTGTCTCTGAAGCCAGACACAAACATGTGTGTCTTGTTGACGGGGGTATTGGGATTAAACTGCTGTGGATCCCCTCTCATATAGGCATCAGTCAACATAATAAGAGTTGATACCTTAACTAAACTCGCGTCCAACAATGACACTGTTGAATACAAACTAAGACTGTCAAAAGAACCTTAAAAACTGCCTCTGGCTGTATACCCCTCAGGCAGATGTGAACGAAACTAAATGTTAAGTGAACGGCCAGACATATGGCTACACACGCCGACACTAAAGTCTAAGACGGTGAAAAAAATAGAACCTCTTAGGGACATATCCAAGCACACTGTGGATGCAATGTCAAATCACTTTATCTCTGATGGCAAGATAGCTGATATACTAAAGTTATATCCACACTTTGCATCTAGTAATGGTAGTTGAAGTATTTGCCAGGTATGAACAATTTCAAATTAAAAGAATTGTTCACCAACTGTAAACCAATCAAAAGTATCGTTCACCAACTGTAAACCAATCAAAAGCATCATTCCCCAGCAGTAAACCAATCAAAAGCATCATTCCCCAGCAGTAAACCAATCAAAAGCATCGTTCCCCAGCTGTAAACCAATCAAAATCATAGTTCCCCAGCTGTAAACCAATGAAATGCATCGTTCCCCAGCTGTAAACCAATGAAAAGCATCGTTCCCAGCTGTAAACCAATCACTATGACCCACAACATGAGGCGACGGATATTGGAAGTGTCTAGGGAATTTCGGTCGACCCTGTACATTAAATATGACCGTATCAGAGAATGTATATCTGTTAGGGATAGTGAAATGCGACGCCCAACTCAATACTCTTAAAACAATTCCCTTTAAACGAACAATATTTTCAATGGCATTTACGAACATCAATTTCTCTAATTATATTTTTTTAAGTTATTTTTTATCTTGAGAAATGTACGTGTGGGTCTAATACAGGTACTAGGGACAATGATGACTGGGACCTAACAGAAATGGGGTCTATTAGGACTGGGGCCTAAAATATATGGGGTCTGTTAGTATTGGGACTAATAGAAATGGGTCTATTAGGACTGGGATCTAGCAGATATGGGGTCTATTAGGGCTAGGGCCTAACAGATATGGGGTCTATTAGGACTGGGGCCTAACAGATATGGGGTCTATTAGGACTGGGGCCTAACAGATATGGGGTCTATTAGGACTGGGGCCTAACAGATATGGGGTCTATTAGGACTGGGATCTAACAGATATGGGGTCTATTAGGACTGGAACGTATGATGACTGGATCCTATTAAAATTCTAACTCTATCGGGACTGGGGTCTAAGTCACTTGGAGCCTGTCACCTGGAGCCTAAGTCACCTGGAGCCTATCACCGGGAGCCTAGAACACCTGGAGCCTAAGTCACCTGGAGCCTAAGTCACCAGCCGTCACCTGGAGCCTAGTCACCTGGAGCCTTGGAGCCTAGAACACCTGGAGCCTAAATCACCTGGAGCCTAGAACACCTGGAGCCTAAGATACCTGGAGCCTATGCCACCTGGAGCCTAAGATACCTGGAGCCTATGCCACCTGGAGCCTATAATACCCCGATGTTGACCTTCTGGCACTGACATTTACGTCTGTTGTTTTATGGTCTTGGTAAATATTGTGTAATGAAGGTGAGTGAGTGGGCGTGTTGAGTGGGCGAATTGGAGTGGGTGTATAGCATATCGCAGTGGGCGTGTGTTGCAGTGGGAGTGTGATGGAGTGGACGTGCGCTGGGATCTTTACACCCATAGATGGCGCTGTATCGTATTGTCCTGCTTGGTGTACACTTACCCACAGTAGACAGACTTACGACATGTGAACTTCCTGACCTTCAGTTCACAGCTAGCTTTTGTGTAATTTGTCTTTAAGATAAAACAAAAACCGTGAGAACAAGATCAGGTTATGGGAACTGCCCTTCTTACACCGAATACAAATTTATCATGACCAGGATTCGTTGTCCTAAGTGTTTGTATTATTAAAATTTTCCTCGTAATGTGATAAGAAAATAAGTGATGGCGTATCTAACTGGCTAACTTATAAGCTACAAAGTTGAATTATTAAAAGGTTCGTATGATCAGTTTTCTTGTAATTGGAGATGTGAGAACGTATCTACGTGGCTCGATTATGCTGCGGCACACAAACGGTTTCTCAGAGGTTAGCAAGGTCATTTTTTCCCTCCCTGGAGATGTGACTACGTATACAACTGGTTTACGTAAGGTGTGGCTCAAAGCGGATGATTCCCAAGGGTCCGTACGTCCATTTTTCCCCAAGCTGGAGATGCGAGAACGAACGAATATACCAGATTATCAAACGCTGCTATACAAAGATGAATCCATTAAGATTTTTATGTTCACTTTGGCCTGAATGGCAACAAGAATACATTAAGCTGTTTTTTTTTACACGACACAAAGACAGCGGCTGAAGTATGGTCGGAAATAACCTGGACTCGGTCATAATTAGACACGTTGCCACATCCACAGTTTGAGAAAAAAATAACCTACTAACCTCCGAGAATCCATCTTTATAACGTGTCTTAAGATAACTAACTAGATGCAGCCTCAAACTGCCAGTTAAGGGAATACTGAAACAAACGACCTTGAAGACCCTGTTTTTGCCTTAACTTCCATTAATTAGGCCAGGTTGATATCGTCTTTCAATTAAAAACTTTAAATAATCCACCTTTGAACCAGTTAGATGCGTTCTCACACCCCCATTTAGGGTACAGCTCTGAGTAGCCTCCCCCGGGTTTATTGGGAGCCGTGTTGGTGAGGTCTATCTCCCTCCTGCTGACGTCACGCCCCCGGTGTAGGCGGACAGTGCATTCTTAGCTAACGAGTTTAGTTAATTAAAAACAGCAAAAGTATCTCACCTGAGCTTGCATATCATAATATCTGTAAGAGTCCCCCCTCATCACCTCTCCCATCACCGTCATGCTCAACGATAAATATTACAAAATTTTGTCCGATGACACATTTTTGAGGTGATCTGTCCGGCGTTGAGGGTCTATAAAGTTGATGTGCTAGCGCCCTCAGGTCCCCTTCTGCCCACGCCCCCGGCAACAACACCCACCACCGTTGCCACCAACACACAAGCCTCGGATTCCCAAAGTTCATACGTAAATTGTTCACCTTAACTAAAGCTGTGAAAATGCTGTACTACACTTAAGCTATAACAACAGAGATGGATTCTCAGGGGTTATGAGTAAACTTTTCTCCTGAATGCAAACATGAGAACACATCTACTCTTAGAACTTAAAGATACAGTAAGACAAAGAAAGATTATCAAAATTTCTTAAAGCAGTTCTTTTTCCAAACTGGTGATGTGAGAATGTATCTGACTGATTCACTTGAGCTACAATACAAAGATGGATTGTTAAAAGCTTGTAGTATGTTAAATTTTTCTTAATGGAGAAGCAACACGGCCTCTGCTAAGTGAACTTAAAGTACAACACAAAATGAATTTTCAAAAGTTCGTACTTTCAATTATTTTGTTGCAAATGTTAGCAGATTAAGTTATCTCTTCAGTTCACCTAAACTTCACCGAAACGATGATAGCATCCACAGTGGAGAAATTACACTGGTTAGATTAGCTTAAATTAGACTGGGTTGGTTAATTTAATTTGCATACGTTGGGTTAGCTTACCTTAAGCTAGGATGGGTTAGGTTGGATTACGTTAGGTTGGTTGGGTTAAGTTAGATTAAGTTAGGTTGAGTTGAGTGGGGTTAGGTTGGGAGTGGTTAGGTTGCATTGGGTAAGAAACAAGATTGGGTTAGGTTGTGTTAGGTTGGTTTATTTAATTTACATTTCTAAGGTATTTTATTTTCACTCTGTTAATAAATACACACTTTAGGATAATATGTAATTGTCAAATATATGGAAATACATCCCATCATTCTAAACCTACTGACAATGATGATTCTTCAGTAATATATATTATTTCATATTGTATACTGCAGGGAGGCTCAAAAGAACCAGCCCCTTAATACAATATCTACTTACTATCTAATCTACTTAATTATCTACCTATGTACATAAATACACTCTGACCTCTAAGAAAGAAACACAATCATTGCATGAGATCACCATAGTCGGACTCATCCAGGGTGAAGAAATCGTCAAGTTTCCAGTGCAGAGTCTCGAAGGTGGGTCGCTTGTTGGGGTCTTTCGCCCAACACTCTAGCATAATTTTGTACAGCATGAGTGGGCACTTACCGGGTTGTGGCATTCTGTACCCTGTCTCCACCTGCTGTGCTACTTCCATATTGGTCATGCCTGTGGGGGTTAAAACAGTGTATTGTAATAGGTAACCTTTGTCAAATGCAATGTCTGATAGATACACCGTGTGGGTGATAAAACGTTTCTTAAATATAATGTTTCTTAAGCAACTTATATGTTAGATGTGATGTTTATTATATGCACCAGTCAACGCAATCACAACTTACGACCAGGCATAGATAATTACTACTACCAATCCTCATCATCACTAGTCACTACTAGCACTATCATCACTCGTCACTAACATCACCAATTATGACCAATTATCAACAGTTACAAACACCAATCTTTATGCCAGTCGAACAATCTATCTCTGTCACTACTATCTAGGCATCAATAAGTTACCATCATCACGACCAGTCACCACCATCACAATTACCACAAGTCACGACCATCGGTCACAACAACACCATCAGTCACAATCACTACCAGTCATTATCATTAGTCACCACTAGCAGTCAACACTATTACAAGAGACCACCAATGCAGAAACAAGACAGTACCAGGGTAAGGTGTGGCCCCAGAGGTGACAATCTCCATCAGCAGGACGCCGAAAGACCACACGTCAGATTTGGTTGTAAATTTGTTGTAGTTGAGGGCCTCTGGTCCAGTCCACTTGATGGGGAACCTCGCCCCTTCCTGAGCCTCGTACTCGCCCTCCTGAAGGGGAACAGCTGATTACTCCATACGTACATAGTGTTGGGAGGTAGTTCAGTAGTTGTTATTGAGTATATATGAGTGTGAAAGGCGTGTGGATAGTTTACAGTAAGTGTGATGTTGGTAAAGGTTAGCGAGGAACTGTCGACACTGAAGAAAATATCAATAACAATAATCTCAGAAGAGAGAAGGCCAAGAAGGGTGGAATGAAGGCTGCACTAGAAGTGAATGTGAGTGACTGAGGAGCACGGTAGTGAATAGTTTCTGAGGAAGGACACGGCGTGAGTAAAGCGACAAGGTTAACTAAACAAATAATTGGGACTTCACTGTGGAAGGAGAGCCCTATAGTAGAACGCGTTATAATAGTAAGAATGAATGAATAACACTGAGTGAAGGGAAAGTAATGTTAACTTTAGACTGCAGCAGGCAAAGACTTGAATAATATATGCACATAAACATACTGCCACAACTTGCTTCCTCCAGCGCCCCAGGATCATAAAGTCGCCAAATAAGTAATACAACTTCTCACCTGAACAAGTCGCGAGAGGCCGAAGTCTGCGACCTTGACGCAATTATTTTCGCCGACGAGGACGTTCCTTGCCGCCAGGTCCCGATGAATGAAGTTAAGGGACTCCAAGTACTCCATCCCTGACGCCACCTGGGCACCTATGTACACCTGCTCTGTCAGGGGAAGCACCCGTCCACGGCCTGTTGGGAAAGAATAGGTGGTAAGTAGACGGTGGTGGTAGAGAGGTGTATTGGTGTGAATGATAATCCTGGTTGTGTGACAATAGCAGTTGGATGCAGAAATTACTGTTACAAACACTTTGGCCTACACCAGGTTTTCACGCACATTTTGCTTGAGTTTCAAAAATGGTAAAAACTGTATTTTCTACATATTGCATAAAACACTTTATTAAGGCCACAAATTTCAGATGATACACCCTCAATATCCCCTCTCCTTTCACAGGCATACAGGTATGTGCACCTTCAAAGGCACAGCCACATTACTGTTGCCCTGCTCCTGGTGATGAACCAAATTACAGTACAGTATTTAATGACCAAATAACGTAACTTCTTATATGTCCTTTAAATGGTTTGTGTATTTAAAAAGAGTTGAAATATAAAACACATTGAATTTATTCTAAAATAGAGACGCCTGTGGTCACACCACCAGACAGCATAACCAGTGCCGGATTTAGACCTGTGGAGGCCCATGGGCAGCCTCTTTGTGGAGGCCCCCCCCCTCATTATAACTACCCAAGAGGGTGGGGTGGCGAGTGAAGCGAGCTTAAACATATGGGAGTTCCCGGGGGGCGCTGTAAGCCCCCCTGAGCATAACGACACAAAGAAGGGAAAAATATAAATAATGGCAGAGAGGCAAGGACACCCACACGCACACACACTACTACTACTACTACTACTACCTCTACTTTGCTGTCACTCGGAATCGAGTATGATGATCATCCAGCTGATACAATGATTTGAATTATTAAGGATGTCACCTTCGTTGGTGAGCTCTGAGGTGACTCGAAAGGCCGATACGGGACCGGCAGGGTCGTCCACAGATGTTGCACGTATAAAGTGTGGAAGGGGCGGCGGCAGCCGGGCAGCGTATTTCCGGTGTTGGCGCTTCTCTGCCTCGGTATGCAGTCATGCTAAGTCGAAAGTAGTGACACCTTGTGTGGTGCTCCTCCAAGTGTTACGCTGTGTAATGATCGTCTCCCAGGTGAGGGGGTCGATATAGCACTTTTTCAGGTTTGTCTAAAGACTATCCTTATATCTTTTCAGTTGCCCTCCAGCGTTACGTTTACTATTCGTTAGGTGACTGCAAAGTAGCTGCTTTGGCATTCTACTGTCGTCCATGCGGGTAACATGGTCATTCCAAAATAGTTGTTCATGGATAATGGTAGCCTCGGTGCTCCTACAGTTGGTGTCAGCGAGAATACTGGCATTTGTTCTCTTGTCTTCCCAGCGAACTCGGCGGATGGAACGTAGACTACGTTGGTGAAAGTTTTCAAGTGCCTTGAGGTGCCTCCTGTATGTGACCCATGTCTCGCTGCCATATAGCATGTTGGGTAGTACTGTCAAGCTGGATGGATGGTAGAGGTGTGGCTGAACCAGGGGCAGGCTGAAAGAGAATCTGAGTCTTACGTACATTCACCTCAAGGCCGAAGTGTGCATGCGCATCTGCGTAGGTGTTCAGGATCTTCTGTAGGTCACGCTCAGTGTGAGCGACGAGGGTGAGGTCGTCTGCATTCTGAGTTCAGTAATGGAAACTGCCGACACCTGTGTTCCTGCCTGGAGTCGTCTTACGTTGAAAAGACCCTTCATCCGGTACTGGATGTCCACCCCGCCGGCTAAATTAGTACTGCCACGAGTAAGGAAGGCAGCCAAGAAAATGGAAAAGAGAGTTGGTGCCAGTACACATTTTGTTTTACCCCCGTTTGGATGGGGAAGAAATCAGACTGGGTGCCATTGTGCAGGTCACTGCTGTTCATGCCATCGTGGAGTTGCTTCACAATGGCGATGAATTTTGGTGAGCAGGCAAAACGGCAGAGGGCTTCCCTGTTGACCGAGTCGAAGACCTTGGTTAGGTCGATGAAAGACATGTACAGGTCAAGACGCTGTTCTCTGCACTTCACACACACACGAACAAATACCCCAGAAGCAACCTTATGACTGACGCATACTAGACAGGATGAGTACCTCTGAGGTAGTCTAGGAGGGAGCCATTACGCATGAGCTCAGTGATGATGTAGATGGGCTGCTCCTGTGTCGACACTGCGTACAGCTGCAGCAGCTTGGGGTGCCGTAAGCCCTTCAATACCTGCGCCTCCTTCAGGAAGTCCTGTTGGTTCATCTTTCCTGGTGGAGGAAACAGAATGTTACTTGAGCTATAAACTGGACACGGCGATGACAGCTAAGATTAGATGGTAAATATTTTATTTATCTAGCTGTTATCTTTACTCCTCTCACATTATTGGAGGAGCAAGAAGTACAGAAGCCCGATAGAAAGGGGAGTAGTCAAAATAACAGGATTGTAGTAGGTGGTACAGCGGTAACGCGCGAATCTCTCACTCCTGTGTCATAGTGTTAATCCCCAGCCCTGGATGGGTAGGACACCATACCAAACATCACAGGTGTTCTCCGAGTACTCCGGTTTCCTCCCGTATTAACACTGAACAATGAAGGTTATAAAAAGCTATAAAATCATATTTCATCACTTATAACTATGACTTATTTTCTTCCTAAAAGGTTCAAGGTTCAAGTTATGAGGGTTCGGTTGTGGGTTTCATACTTCACTATGCAGCATGTCTCAGCCTCTCGGAACATACGTGTGTCCCAGAGTTTACCAAATATCACAAGACATCCTACCATGGAGAGAATAAATTTAGGCACAACTGACCAGGTTTGAGGGTCTTAACAGCGACGGGCACCGTTTTGTTCCATCGACCTTCAAACACCTCACCGAACTGGCCCGACCCCAACCGTTTCGTGAGCTCTATCTGTTCTTTGGGGATCTCCCAGGCGTCCCGCGTGTTGTACGAGAGTCCCCCCGTGTCTGGCTTGTCCATCTGAAACAGGATTTTTGTCATTATGGTTTCGTACAAAATGAAGGTCGTACTTAAGTTGATTTGGAAATCCTGATGGTGTGCCCTCTGTAGTCACCAAGTACAATGTGCAATATATGTACCAAACACTGTATAATAATGCACGTACCACAAATGTACTTTTCTTCGTCCTCTATTAACTTATTATATTTGCTAATGTACCACCTGAAACAGTGTATTAAATATATTTTAATTCAATTGAAGCAATAAAATAAATAAACTTTCTTACAAGTTATGCCTCAACATACCTCACTCCGTTCTCTGTGTTAAAAGCTAGTATTTCATTTTCTATGTTTACAGATACCTCACTCAGGTAGTTTGTACTTAGTCTCTCCTTTTTACAAATTATATTTTTTATGGTGATACTGAGTAATATAATACAGAACTCAAAATATTAGTAGCTGATTATAAATTGGATCATCTTAAGGTTGGCCCCAGCTTATTTCACCAGATGATTATACACCAAAACGTTACCTGAGGCCCTGGGGGAATTATGATGTTACGTTAAACTTTATCCTCTTGGTTAGATTAAATTAATTAGATTAGATTATGTGATGTCAAGCGAAAAAGACTTTATTTATTACACCTATAACGGACTAGAAAATGTTACCTCACCACATTAAAATCAGTAATGTCACCAAACAATCCTACCTACTTTATTAACCTTTTGGCCACCCACTAGATAAACTTTTTACTTTTATCCTTGGGAGGTCGGTTACGTCTCTGCTATGCACTGTTGGCAAGTACTGGGCATGCACTGGCTCCTGAATGTATCTGAACCTGCTCCAGTGCTAGTAAAGTCTGATCTTGAAACAGTTCACACTCGGTGCCTACAGCACTCCCTGGCAGGTTTTTCCAACAGTTCACAACTCTCATTTTGAAAAAGTTTGCCCTCACAGTTTTCTGGACTTGCGGCTTCTTTAACCTTGATTATCATTTTTTTTTAAATTTTGCCATTTACAGCGGCTAGTTTATTGTACGCCCCATATTCATCCTGCGAGTGGTAACGCAAAAGGATTACAGAGTAGGGTTCACAAAGGGTCAGTTTAACTAACCCCCGTGGTCAGGATATTATGGCATTGAATGTTACACAGTATTTCAAATAAATTCTTTGTTTAGTTCTGTACATAGAGGGTAACTTATTCGCAAATGCGTGAGTACCGGCGTGTGAGGCAGGATGTCTGGCCTCACACTTTGTTATTCACATTTTTTGTGAGAAGTATTCAAGCACATTGAGTTTGGTTCCATACATGGGAACTGATATAGCTACTATGTGTCAAAAAGGTGGATACAAGCTTAATATATCGGCTACCTTACCATTAGAGATAAAGTGTTGTGCCATTTCACACACAGTGTGCTTAGACCTGTCCCTAAAATGTTCTAACTTCACACAGTCAAGGACGTAGGGTCCAAGTGTGTGGCCATACGTTTGACCACACACTTTACATTGAGTCTTGTTCACATCTGCTTGTGGGATATACTGCCAGAGATATTTATATCCTGACCTTAGTCTAGCGGTTACAACATCTTGTAATCTAGTGATCTTGTTACTTGCTCCATATACATGTTTCACTTGATACATCTCATCATGGAAAACAATAGATTGACTAGTGCCTGTTTGCACTTGTCTGTTTGCGTCAAATTCATCAAGTTCCATTTATTTATTTATTTGTTATTTTTTTTTATTTACTTTTTAACAGGGATTAGCCTACCCGGGCACAGGTCACTGACCCACATCGGGGCCTGGGGGCGAAAAGGTAATTATAATAATAATAATAATAATAATAATAATAATAATAATAATAATAATAATAATATTATTATTATTATTATTATTATTATTATTATTATTATTATTATTAACAATAATAATAATAATAATAATAATAATAATAATAATAATAATAATAATAATAATAATAATAATAATAATAAAAATAATACTAAAATAATAATGATAATAATAATAATAACAGTAATAATAATAAATAATAATAAAGAACTATTAAAAAATACAAAAATTAAAAAAAATATCAATAGTGAGAAACGATATATCTATATTGTGTTGTCACAGTAAGAGAAACAATTGAGACCCTGCAATTGTGTGTCAATGAGGCAGAAAGGCAGATCAGCAACCTGGAACTTGATCACAATTTTCGTGATGCCATATAACAGCAGGGTCTACCATTAGACAACACATTATGCTTCCAATATTTTCCTAGGCGGTAGTACCTCCCTGTTTGATAGCTGCCTACTACCTACTACCTATGCATTTTTTATTTTTTTTGACAGATCCAGATTGTATTCAACAGTGCCTTCGTTAGACGCGAGTTTGGCGAGGGCATCAACTCTGTCATGTTCTTTGAGGCCTATGTGAGAGGGGATCCACAACAGTTTGATCTTGACACCCCGGTCAACAAGGTACACATACAGTATGTGTGTCTGGCTTCAGAGACAAGCGCGTGACAACTTGAGTTGAGGGTGTCTTGAGCTGTGACCCCTTGTGGGGTAAGCGTCCGCCAGCTCCAGGTATGGACAATCGACTGAGAAGTGCCCTTTGAAATGTTTATACACCTTAGCTTTTTAACTTTTATCCTCTTCATCAAATGATCGGCTCGTTAGCCGCTTGGGCGATCGGTCACGTCTCTGTTACGCACTGTTGGCAAGTACTGTTGCATAAGCTAGGCAATTACAGGCGCTCTTAATCTCTCTGGGTAACTGAGGTGCCGAAGTGCCGGCACCAGTCTGGTGGCCCTCCTTTGGATATATTCAATCAACTGACAGTCCCTAGCATATCTCGGGGACCAGGCAGGGTGACAGTACTCCAGACGGGAAAGCACCTTTCTCTTAAAGGTCATTCAGATATCTAGACGGTCCGTCTAGATATCTGAACGACCTTCTTATAGGACCTAATAATTTAGTTGTTTGATTCATCTTCTTTTCACAATAGTCCGAGAACTTCAGCTCATTGCCAACATGAACACTCAGGTCCTTTTTGCATTCAGTCTCAATACAGTTTCTTCGTCCCCTTGGGACATACGATACTCCTCCTTACCGTTGGTACGTCCCAGGTGCAGCCTCTTACACTTCGTGACATTGAATCTTCGCAGCCATTTCTTCGACCATTCTTGAAGCTAACAGAGATCTTGCTGCAGCTCTTCACACTCTGCTTGGTTCTTAATTTCCCTAAATAACTTGGCCTCGTCCGCAGACATTTGTATGGAGGAGTGTACAGCTTCTGGCAATTCATTTATGAAGCAAATAAACAACAGCGGGCCCAATACACTGCCCTGTGGTACCCCGCTTGTCACAAATGAGGCTAAAATAAGTTAATATTTTACAGTAAAAAATATTATTATTACTATTATAAATAGTAGGATGAGGTTAGGTTAGATTAGGTTAAGGTATTTAAATAGATGAAATAAGCTAGAGGGGCTAATCTTCACCTCATCCATTTTTTCTGTTCTGGTACCAAAGTTATGGAGAAAATTTACTTCATAACCAAATATTACTCACCCTGATACATGGGTTGTTAAGTCTAGTGCAGAGACCGGCGGCGTCCTCACTATAAAAGGCGACGAGGGAGTGGAGGGAGGAGAAGGTGTCCCGCCGCCGAATGAAGTAACCTCCGTGATCCCTGGGCCGGATTCTGTAGTGAAACACCTTCTCCGCGTCACGCACTGTCAACATAGATAGACAGACACATGGATAGATACTGTAGATGGAGAGAAAGACAGATGGACATTGTGTATGTATGTATATATACATATTATTTCATGTAGATCCACAATGGAAACGTGGACAAGATAAATCTCGATAAAACCACACAGGAAAAGGGAAACACTGGAGCACTTAAGCTTTCGTCTTTATTCATATATATATATAATTATATATATATATATATATATATATATATATATATATATATATATATATATATATATATATATATATATATATATATATATATATATATATATATATATATATATATATATATATATATATATATATATATATATATATATATATATATATATATATATATATATATATATATAGAGAGAGAGAGAGAGAGAGAGAGAGAGAGAGAGAGAGAGAGAGAGAGAGAGAGAGATTAATTTTCCGTAAAATATCATACAAATTCACATTTCTTCAGAATGTACTGTACATAAACAGTGTAGCCATACAATGACAAACAATACGTCCATTCAAAAAACAAAAAACAAAAACAAGCACGCAAGCAAGCAAACAAGCACACACACACACACACACACATGTTACTTGTATATTATTTGTAATTCGAAACCCATTCCCCAAATATGCAACTGTATATTTTCAGCCTTCTGGCTGCCAAGCTCTTTCAATAAACCGTTAATTATTATTATTATTATTATTATTATTACACACACACACACACACACTTTTAAAATCTAGGGCTGCCTTTATTCACCGTGCAGATGGAGGTTTGTTCAATACTGAACCACCAATTCTCTGCAACTCTGCAAACTGTACTGTATCATTGACTCAATCCTCTATGTCAGCGAAGGACTGGTCAACAGATGCCAGGAGGACAGAATGAGAAGCAGTTCAGGTCACAGGGAAGTAAGTGAGAAAGTCAGAAACAGTTAACGCAAAGAATGACTACTTCTGACAGGGTAACAGTGGTATAGTAGTGAACGTGGGGTGTAATAATAATACTTCACGTTTGCCTCTAAGGACTGGGTATACACACCTTTAGTTTTTAATTAAGGCACACTGTAAAATCGCATAATCGTATAACATCATAAAGTACAAATAAATATTACAATACAAACTTTTTTTGCAGAAATTTGCTAGATAAACTTTGTGGCAGCAGAGGTTGTGACTTGTGAGTGCCTTACCTAACCTAACCTACCCTATCCCCTGACTTAACCATACCTCACTTAACTCCTTATTTAACCTAACCTACCCTATCCCCTGACTTAACCATACCTCACTTAACTCCTTATTTAACCTAACCTAATCTTACCTAACCTAACCTACCCTATCCCCTGACTTAACCATACCTCACTTAACTCCTTATTTAACCTAACCTACCCTATCCCCTGACTTAACCATACCTCACTTAACTCCTTATTTAACCTAACCTAATCTTACCTAACCTAACCTACCCTATCCCCTGACTTAACCATACCTCACTTAACTCCTTATTTAACCTAACCTAATCTCACCCAACCTAACCTCACCCATCCTTACCTAACCTTACTTAACCTTACTTAACCTCATATGATTTTATTAGGAGAAACCCCATCCACTCAATGGCTGCCTTCATCATAATACCTTGGTACAGTATATTATAACGGTCCGTGTTGTGATGATGGTGGTTGTGGTGGTACTGGTGATAATGGTTGTGGTGGTACTGGTGATGATGGTTGTGGTGGTACTGGTGATGATGGTTGTGGTGGTACTGGTGATGATGGTGGTTGTGGTGGTACTGGTGATGATGGTTGTGGTGGTACTGGTGATGATGCTGGTTGTGGTGGCACTGGTGATGATGGCACTGGTGTGATGGCTGTGGTGTACTGGTGATGATGTTTGTGGTGGTACTGGTGATGATGGTTGTGGTGGTACTGGTGATGATGCTGGTTGTGGTGGTACTGGTGATGATGGCTGTTGTGGTGGTACTGGTGATGATGGTTGTGGTGGTACTGGTGATGATGCTGGTTGTGGTGGCACTGGTGATAATGGTTGTGGTGGTACTGGTGATGATGGTTGTGGTGGTACGGTTGTGGTGACTGGTGATGATGGTGGCTGTGGTGGTACTGGTGATGATGCTGGTTGTGGTGGCACTGGTGATGATGGTGTGTGGCACTGGTGATAATGGTTGTGGTGGTACTGGTGATGATGGTTGTGGTGGTACTGGTGATGATGGTTGTGGTGGACTGGTGATGATGGTGGTTGTGGTGGTACTGGTGATGATGCTGGTTGTGGTGATACTGGTGATGATGCTGGTTGTGGTGGTACTGGTGATGATGGTTGTGGTGGTACTGGTGATGATGGTTGTGGTGGTGGTGATGATGCTGGTTGTGGTGGTACTGGTGATGATGTTGGTTGTGGTGGTACTGGTGATGATGGTTGTGGTGGCACTGGTGATGATGGCTGTGGTGGTACTGGTGATGATGTTGGTTGTGGTGGTACTGGTGATGATGGTTGTGGTGGCACTGGTGATGATGGTTGGTGGTACTGGTGATGATGGTTGTGGTGGTGGCGATGATGTTGGTTGTGGTGGTACTGGTGATGATGGCTTGTGGTGGCTGGTGATGATGGTTGTGGTGGTACTGGTGATGATGGCTGTGGTGATGATACTGGTGGTACTGGTGATGATGGTGGTGGTACTGGTGATGATGCTGGTTGTGGTGGCACTGGTGATGATGGTTGTGGTGGTACTGGTGATGTTGTGTGGTGGTACTGGTGATGTGGTGGTACTGGTGATGATGGTTGTGGTGGTACTGGTGATGATGGTTGTGGTGGGTTGGTGATGATGGTTGTGGTGGTACTGGTGATGATGTTGTTGGTGATACTGGTGATGATGGTTGTGGTGGCACTGGTGGTGATGGTTGTGGTGATGTTGGTTGTGGTGGTACTGGTGATGATGGCTGTGGTGGGATGATGGTTGTGGTAGTACTGGTGATGATGGTTGTGGTGGCACTGGTGATGTTGGTTGTGGTGGTACTGGTGATGATGGTTGTGGTGGTACTGGTGATGATGGTTGTGGTGGTACTGGTGATGATGGTTGTGGTAGTACTGGTGATGATGGTGGCACCTGGTGATGATGCTGGCTGGTGATGTGTGGTGGCACACTGGTGATGGCTTGTGGTGGTACTGGTGATGATGGCTGTGGTGGCTGGTGATGACTGGTTGGCTGATACTGGTGATGACTGGTTGTGGTGGTACTGGTGATGATGGTGGTTGTGGTGGTACTGGTGATGATGCTGGTTGTGGTGGTACTGGTGATGATGGTTGTGGTGGCTGGTGATGATGGTTGTGGTGGTACTGGTGATGATGGTTGTGGTGGTACTGGCGATGTTGGCTGTGGTGGTACTGGTGATGATGGTTGTGGTGGTACTGGTGATGATGTTGGTTGTGGTGATACTGGTGATGATGGTGGTTGTGGTGGTACTGGTGATGATGGTTGTGGTGGTACTGGTGATGATGTTGGTTGTGGTGGTACTGGTGATGATGTTGGTTGTGGTGGTACTGGTGATGATGTTGGTTGTGGTGGTACTGGTGATAATGGTTGTGGTGGTACTGGTGATGATGGTTGTAGTGGTACTGGTGATGATGGTTGTGGTGGTAATGGTGATGATGTTTGTGGTGGTACTGGTGATGATGGTTGTGGTGGTACTGGTGATAATGGTTATGGTGGTACTGGTGATGATGGTTGTGGTGGTACTGGTGATGATGATTGTGGTGATACTGGTGATGATTGTGGTTGTGGTGATGATTGTGGTTGTAGTCGCACTGGTGATGTAAAAAATACCAACGCCATCTCCATCAAAAAACATACATGACATAACACACACACACACACACACACAGACGCCTCTGTAAGGTGAGGTCTCCTGCGGCCTGTACTGTAAATGATTCCCCACTAATAACCATTAATCTCCACTATCAGTT
>NW_024714177.1:2584890-2804890 GCF_018991925.1 Homarus americanus | reverse complement strand
ACTTTAATGTCATTCGAGATCAAATATGACGATCATCCAGCTATGATAGAATGGTATGGGTTACTAAGGATGTCACCTTTGTCGGTGAACTCTGAGGTAACTCGAGAGGCTGACACAGGACCGGCAGAGCCGTCCACAGATGTTGCACGTGTGGAGGGCTACATCTAGTGCGGGAGGGGCGTCAGCAGCGTCTTCCCGGCGCTGGCGCTTGTCTGTCTTGGTATGAAGTTGGGCTAACTCGAAAGTATTGACACGTCGTTTGGTGCTCCTCCAAGCGTTACGGTGTGGAGTGATCGTCTCCCAGGTGAGGGGGTGGATTTGGCAATTTTTCAGGTTTGTCTTAAGACTATCCTTATACCTTTTCAGTTGTCCCCAAGCGTTACGTTTACCACGCATAAAGGACTGTAGAATAGCTGCTTTGGCAGTCTACTGTCGTCCATGCAGGTAACATGGCCAGTCCAACGTAGTTGTTCATGGATAATGGTAGCCTCGATGCTCCTACAGTTGGTGTCAGCGAGAATACTGGAATTTGTTCTCTTGTCTTCCCAGCGAACTCGGAGGATGGAACGTAAACTACGTTGGTAAAAGTTTGTAAGTGCCTTGAGGTGCCTCCCGTATGTGCCTCACGCCTCACTGCCATATAGCAGGGTGGGGAGGACCATGGACCACTGCTCGATATACATGCAGCTTTGTAGACAACTTCAGCTCCCTACAGTTGAAGACACAGTTACGGAGTCTGCCAAAGGCTTGAGATGCACATCTGATCCGATGCTGAATCTCTTCATCGATGTTCGTGGTGGTGGACGTGGTGGGAGCCAAGTTACTGAAAGTCGCTAACATTAGAGAGGGTAGTACTGTTAAGCCAGGTGGATGGTGGAGGTGTGGCTGAACCAGAGGCTGAAGTGTGCATATGCATCTGCGTAGGTGTTAAGGATTTCCTGTAGGTCGTGTTCAGTGTTAGCAACGAGGGTGAGGTCGTCTGAATACTGAAGTTTAGTAATGGAAGCTGCCGACGCCTTTGTTCCTGCCTGGAATCGTCTTAAGTTGAAAAGTACCTTCATCCGGAACAGGATGTCCACCCCCCACCCAGCTAAATTGGCACTGGCACGAGTAAGGAAGGCAGCCAAGTAAATGGAAAGGAGAGTTGGTGCCAGTACATATCCTTGTTTTACCCCCGTTTGGATGGGGAAGAACTCAGATTGGGTGCCATGGTGCAGGACACTGCCATTCATGCCATCGTAGAGTTGCTTCACAATGGCGATGAATTTTGGTGGGCAGCCAAAACGGATGAGGGTCTGGCATTGGGCTTCCCTGTTGACCAAGTCGAAGGCCTAGTACGATCGATGAAGGCCTTGTAAAATTCTCGGTGTTGTTCTCTGCACTTTTCCTGTATCTGGAGGGCAGGAAAGATCATGTCAGTGGTGCGACGTAATGGTTTAAAGCCACATTGAGATTCTGAGACGAATTTTTCCGCCTCAGGAAGAAGTCTGTTTAAGACTCTGGTGATAATCTTGCCAGCTATGGACAGCAGTGAGATCTCGCGGTAGTTGATGCAGTCTGACCAGTCTTCCTTGTTCTTATAAATATTGACGATGGAGGCGTCTTTAAGGTCTTGGGGGATTTCCTCCTGTTCCCATATATTCTCCAGGAGAAAGTGGAAACAACTGGTAAGCAGAGGTGCTCCTGTTTTATACACCTCGGCTGGGATTCCATCGGGCCCTGTGGCTTTGTTATTTTTCATGTGCCTGATGGCAGTAGCTGCCTCATCATGGGATGGACGATAGCTGAGGTGGGTCAGCTCTGGGTGCTGAGGGACCTGCTGGGTAGTCAGGACATCTACATCGGTGTTTCGGTTGAGCAGGGAATGGTAGTGCCATGAGTAGTTTGGCACATAGGTCCCTTTAGTGGAATTGAAAAATTCGCACATCTGGTGTTGATCCGCAAATTTTTGCGTTTCACATTTTTTTTGTTTTTGCTTTTCCAAAGCACTGGCGTGATAAAGTCTTTCTCTTTGTCTGCCTCCACGGGCAGAGTGAGCGGCGGCGTTAATGGTGGATGATGTGCTCCTTTCGCAGGGCAAGGATACACGGAGTAGTGGTGGTAAAGAGATGCCTGCCTTAAGACTTCTCCACTACTTAAAAACACAATCGTAACAAAATATCTGTCTGAAAAAAATTATCAAAAAGGAAACGTTCGTGATCCAATTAATTCACTAAAATTACAACATAAACTGAACGTTAACCACAGTGTAAGAAACAGAGAGACTGACCTCCACACAGTACAGAGCGAGAGAGAAACACTAAAAGATAGACACAAAGAGGGAGAGACGCGGACACTGTAGGAGAGGAGAATCTTGGAGTGTAACACCAACCTCGAGGTGCTCGTGTTTCCTGAAGGACAGGTCCCGCTCGGTTCTGGCCTCGTAGTCATACAGCGCCACCACCATCCTGCCACTCGACAGCGCACACGCGCTCGAACACCCCGGCGACCCTGACGCCATCCTATAATACAGTATACAAAGGTAGTGTTATACACATTACTAGAAAATGTCTATAAATATCCTACTGTACACTATGCCCCTATACCATCCTATACCACAATATAGTATTTGGTTAATAATATACAGTACTAAGTCAGTACTGTATATCAGATGTTTTATATAGTTACACACTCCATGTATTATACCTATGCAAATAATATAAAAGAACATAATATTTATATATAAACGCCGTCTGACATGCTATACAGTATACACCTCAAGTACCTAAGCCACCATTCGGAGGAAAATACAGCCAAATACAACACAATGCACTGCAACACACACATAAATACATGTGAATATATAAATACATCACGCATACACTACATACTGCACATATAATACATACACTAACTATAAGCCAGCACCATTGATAAAGTATAGAGATACTGCCGAGTGTAAATACACCCCCAATCAACTGATATATATTCATTACCCCCCACCACCACACACACACAGAAAGAAAGAGAGAGGACTAACTTGTGGGTGTCGTAGTCCTCAGCGCTCCTCTTGGGTATCGTGGCCCGCTGGGTCTTCTCTACCACAGACTGGCTGCGTCGACTCCGTACACTGATGGTTTCACTTGTGTGTGGAACTGAATAATATCAATAATAATAATAAGAAGAATATCTATAATAGTGATAATAATAATAATAATAATAATAATAATAATAATAATAATAATAGTAATAGTAATAATAATAATAATAATAATAATAATAATAATAATAATAATAATAATAATAGTAATAATAATAATAATAATAATAATAATAATAATAATAATAATAATAATAGTTATAATAATAATAATAATAATAATAATAATAATAATAATAATAATAATAATAATAATAATAATAATAATAATAATAGTAATAGTAATAATATAAATAATAATAATAATAATAATAATAATAATAATAATAGTAATAATAATAGTAATAATAATAATAATAATAATAATAATAATATAAATAATAATAATAATAATAATAATAATAATAATAATAATAATAATAATAATAAGAATAATAATGAAATTAATAATAATAATAATAATAATAATAATAATAATAATAATAATAATAATAGTAATAATAATAATAATAATAATGATAATAATAATAATAATAATAATAATAATAATAGTAATAATAATAATAATAATAATAATAATAATAATAATAATAATAATAATAATAATAGTAATAATAATAGTAATAATAGTAATAATAATAATAATAATATATAAGTCGTCAACAGCAGCACTGACATGGCTGAGCCTTTCGAGTGCTGCCTGATAAAATTGTACTCATTTATCTCGAGACAATTTTTAAATAACCTTAAGAGTATCATCTGGCTTACACCTAGTATGGAGTTAGTACATACTGTTTTGTACACACTGAACAATTACCACGTTTTCACATATACAGTATTATCACCGTCTAACCTACATAGTACATACACAAGTGATCGCGGGCCCTTCGTGCCCTTGTGAAAGTTTTAACGCTCGTCACAGCGTACAGCGAATGAGGGTGCGCCAAGTCCGTAGACTTGCATCATTTTCCATCGTAAATAAAATTGCTAATTAATGCCTTCCTAAAGAAACCATCGACATGGGACCAGGTTTGTTCCACTCTATGAATTTTTTGCAATTTTTCCAGCAAGTTTGATGAAAAACGATTGTGCCGTTTCGGCTGCCCAGAACAGACAGACAGACAGACAGACAGACACACGCCTAGTCCTATAGTATATTAGATACGTAGGGCTTAAACTAACGCATTCATACACATAGTACCTACATAGGGCCTATACATTCACATACATGCACATACAGCCATAAGCACATACATACAGATACATACAAAAATACTGTAAATGCATTTTTTTTACGGGGAAGAGCCCACCAGGGCACGGGCCATCGAACCACAACGGAGCCTGGGGGTGAGGGGGGGGGGTAAAAGTAGAAATAAATTAAAAGTAGAAGAGAAAAAGACTATAGTAATCTACACCACGAAGATACCGGAAAACCAGCTTTTTTTAAGTGAGACAGATTGTATGAGCATGGAAACACAGAAGATGGCAGAGCATTCCACAGTTTGGCTGTGTGTGAGAAAAGAAGGCTGTATTATAACGGGTTATTCTAGTGTGACCGACAGCCACAGAGAAACGGTGGGCACCGCGGGCAAGACGAGTGCTACGAGCCCACGGCCTTGCTAGCTGTACACAGGATGCCGAATCCATAGAACATTGCCCGTTAAAGTACCTGTAAAAGAGAGTGAAGCACCATTGCGGCAAAGAGAAAGGGAAGCGAGATTATCAACTAAAGGAGGGGAGTAATAACACGAAATATACTGTACATACATAATAAACAATAAAGAGACGACAGACGATCTAAGCCCTCATAGATACATATTCACAAGCTCAAAAGTACGCACCACAAGCTAAGTACGCAGTCACATGGCCCATACATAGGTGTCATCTCACTTGGACGACTGTCTGTTTTAGGGTATTTTTTACTATCTTAGTTAAATGGTTAAGTTAGGTTAAGTTTGATTATGCTACATTAAATAGCATAAAACGAAGATCGTCTAAGCGGGATGTAATACATACATATGCTCAAACAGGTTCGAAAGTATTGTACGCACTTACGCTCATAAGTACACATTCACAGGCTCAAAAATGGGCTCTCGTGTTCTCATAAATATGTTTTCACAAGTCTCTATTAATAATTTTAGTAGGTAGTATTCTCTCACTATCTTGTCAGCAACATAACAACATAACGTTTCCAAGTGAGTTCATCTAACACATCTACCGGCGTCCACATTCCTCCGGATGACTCACTTCCCAGACAATGAAAAACTCGTCATTTCAATTGCTTGTAATGTTTAATGCATACATTTGAACATATAAAAAACCCACACATTTGTACTTATCTATTAAATACTGACACATAAGTATACACTTTCGAGTAATGGCATTGCAAAAGTAATAACGAAACACTGATTATGAAATTCAAAGTTCCCGGCAACTGTCTCGATCACACCCACCACTGTTAACATTATTCCTTCTTCCATGGACTATTACCATGAGCCTACAAAAATCTTGACAAAAACCGTGTATTTGTCCTCATGCGCTGATAGGTAGACTTTCCAGTTAGGGCTTTCGTAGGTTGCGGTTATGGAAACTATCGAAGATTTTAAAGTTTCCCGTCATTTCTATCGATCACATCCACCCCCTTGAGGATGACTCATTCGGACTGCCGGACACGCACTTCTCTGACTCACACCCCACAATTAGACGGTCCTGAATAGTTTGATAATTTAACGTTAAGCTATACCCTCAATAAAGATACGATAACGCATTTAAGCAACACACGAACCATTACGATACCCAAACACACAAACTCATACACAGCCCCCACTTGCGACAGTCTACCCAACCAAACACACCCATACACATACACCAACACACACACACACAACCCAACACTTTAGGTAAATTAAATACCTATCAAGTCCATCTAACTTTACCTTAACTTACTAGAAATTCTTGATGTTTTCACTTTCGGTAACAATGCGGATGCCGTGCTGCCAACTACGGATTAATATATTTTATATTATATGCGGTTCAATAACAAGTGGAAAAAAAGAAATTTTAAGTTTACCTTGTTCAAGCTATACTGAATGGTGGTGGTAGTTGTTGTTAATGGTGGTGGTAGTTGTTGTTAATGGTGGTGGTAGTTGTTGTTAATGGTGGTGGTAGTTGTTGTTAATGGTGGTGGTAGTTGTTGTTAATGGTAGTTGTTGTTAATGGTAATAAAAGTTGTTGTTATTGGTGGTATTTGTTGTTAATGTTGGCAGCTGTTGCTCATGGTGGTTTTGTTGTTAATGGTGGTAGTTGATGGCGAAGGTATGGCTATTGGGGGAGGCTGGAGGCCAATTTAAAAAAAAATAAAAAAATAAAAATTATGTTAATGGTGGTAGATGTTGTTCATAGTGGCAGTTGCTATTACTGTTCATGGTTATTATCATCATTATTGGTTGATGGCGATGTTGTTGGGAGTAATGGAGACTAAAGTGACGAGAGAGAGAGAGAGAGAGTGTGTGTGTGTGTGTTTTGTGTGTGTGTGTGTGTGTGATCTGTTTTACATTCAACTTTAAAGGTACCTGAAGCTGGGTATCTTGACAGATCATACCCCGAGTGGGCAACATTCAAGCAGCTCCTGAACTTTCTATGACCTTCCTGGAGATAAGAACAATGACATGGAAAATGTCACCAGGGGTCACCTTCACACACATTATATATACTTTTTTTTTTACAGATAAAATGTGTTGATACTACCGAGATAACATGTACTGACAGAGTATACAACATACAGTATTATGGTTCAGGGGTGAATGACGACGACAGGATTTTTAAATGTGAAGCTGAATACATTTATGGATGTTTGTGGTAGGCAGTGGAAATATTTTGCACAGGGTAGAGTCTCTGAGGTCACGCACCACATGGGAATATTAATTATTTCTTAGTTCTTTTCTCAGATAAGGGAATGAATGCATATACTCTGTAATCTATATTGATGTTGCTCTTCATAACTATTGCATATATGCCGATGCAGCAATACACATTTAACTCTTGCATGTGTTGATGTTCTAACACAACTCTTGCATATACAGTATGCTGTTGCAACACACAAAACTCTTGCATATATGTTGATGTTGCAACCAGGCTTGGGATCGAATACATTGTATAGTGAATACTAAATACGATTACTTCTTAAATTATGAATATTAATACCAATACTCAATTTTGTTAGTGTGTTGAATATATATATATATATATATATATATATATATATATATATATATATATATATATATATAAATATATATATATATATATAATCAACACCTCACCCGGCCAGGATCGAACCGACAGCCCGCAACTGTGACCGGGGAACGCTACCTCTAGACCACCAGGACACTAAAAGCAGTCCTAGACTCTGTTATATTTCACACAAAGCCTGTTCAACGAGCTTATGGCGCCGTGAACCTCTAATGGGGACTACCCGTATCACGTAGGTGGTCAGAGTAACGTTTTACCAAATCCGGACTGAGTGCTTTATTGGGCTAATGAAATATATATATAAATATATATATATATATATATATATATATATATATATATATATATATATATATATATATATATATATATTATTATATATTCAAAGTCGCATGTTATATGGACTAAAATGAAGTATATATACATATATATATATATATATATATATATATATATATATATATATATATATATATATATATATATGTGTGTGTGTGACAACAATGCAAATTTGAGTGCCCAGGAATCCTTCTGCATTCTAAACATTAAAGGTATGCTAATTTCGCGGGGGGGGGGGTGTATTTTGGGAGAGCCTGATGACATTGTGTCATTACTGAACAATTTGAGATATTACTCCTCTTTCATCCATCTACCTCAAAATGTCAGAAAATACCAAATTTTCTCCCCTGAAAATTTGAATATTTTTGTATGTTTTTGTTAATATTGGTTGAACTGGCTGTTTTCTCAACTAGATCCACCACCGGAGTGATATTCATATTGAAACGACCTTTATGAGGTATGGTCATGCTCCTGGTGGAAACACTCGAGGTATGTCACATGCCGGGTGGTTTATATGACACAATCAGTAAGAAAGTGGTTACATGAACGTGACCAAGAAGCATTTGAAGGTTGAAAAAGCAAAGGTGCTTGACACTTACGTGGTTTACTCTAGTCATTGGTCTTCAGGCAAGTGGCCGTGAAGTTGACATTTAGGATGTCCTTCCTCATGAATTGGCACCGGTGCCAACAGCCATGTCTGAAGATTTGAGGGACATGGTGATAGCCAAATCAAAAACTTCCCTAAAAAGCTGGTTCAGGTTGAAGTGTCGAGAAAAAAGACAAGTTCTACAGACGTCCGTGTAACAGATGGCTCAGCTTTACTTTGGGTGATCACATAGCCCGAAGAATGCACAGTCAAGAACTTCGTCGAAAACCTATGAGTCCGTATTGGAAAGACGTTAAAGAAAGGAAATGTCCATTTGGTATTTGATAGATATCATGATTATAGTACAAAGAACATTACTATAGGAGCAAGGTCAACTGGAGCTAGCAGAATACATCAGCTACGTATCAGTACTGAGCTACTTCCCCAGAAAATAACTTTGACGGTGACAGAAAACAAGGAACAACTCAATAACCTGATATTTTCAGATACTGCAAAAGTGACCGAAGTGACATGCCAACCACACATGAATATGCAGAAAACATAATGGTACAGTAGGTTGTGATGTGTGCTAGAGAAAAGATCAGCGTATCACTGATGACATTGATGGATTTGTGCTCTTGCTGTACTTCTACTACTAACATGAGGCCAATCTGCAGATTCTTGCGACACTGAAATCTCCAATCGTAGAAATCAGGGAAAGGATTGCCGTGGACATAGAAAAGATGGTTGCAAAACATGTGCAGAAAAAAATACGATATTTTACCGGTACATGTACTATCTGGGTGTGATACCGTAACCTCTTGCTTTGGAGTAAGAAAAGGAATGGTTGTAAAGGTGTTGAGATCTGGGCACTCTCTATCACTTCTGGGGCTAACTAACACTACTCTACAGGTGATGACCCAAGCTACTGCTTTCATGCCTGCTTGTTGTGGCTAAGTCGACTGCCACACAATGTCCGAGACGCAAGTAAAAGTTTGGGCAGCTAAAATGGGCATGGGGAGGAAGTTCACCAAAACGATCTTCCCTTCCGCCAACAAGCGAAGCATTCGTTGAAAATGTCAAGAAAGCACATCAGAAGGCCATTCTTTGGTGTTCCCTACAATTAAGATCCCAGGCCCCCAGGACTTCATCCAAAGGAATATGGGTGGAGAAAGAACAATATCACGAAAACGCTTGAGCCAGTGTCTCTACCAAGTGCTGTGGAACTTGCCCTGGAGGAAATCCTACGCCTGATAAGGTGTGGCTGCCAGAGAGCATGGAGTTCCATCAGTGCAAACTTAAAACGTACAATATTTTACTTACAACAATGGCTGCCAGAGTGCATGGAGTTCCATCAGTGCAAACTTAAAACGTACAATATTTTACTTACAACAATGGCTGCCGTAATGTAGGAATGGACATTATTAAGTGAACAACACAGGTGAAAAAATATAAATTTCACTAAAACAAAGGCAGCTACCGGTATTAATAAAATCGATTTTTTATTCATAATCTAAAATTTACTAATGAGGTTATCTCAGTGAAAAAAGGAATGAAGTTGATAGACAATGGGCAAATCTATGCTCTTTAATATTTATTGATACACCCTGTTTTGGGTTTTAGGATAAAAGTTATTACACAATCTCATTTTTTCCAAAACTCTTCATTATGATAACATAATAAAAACGAATCTGTAGTAAGTGTACAAAATAGATCCCGTATACCACAGGATAATGACACTCCACAAGTTAAAATAACCCAGCATACGTGAAAATACATGGCAGTGTGTTTTACCCAAAGACACACGCCAGGTTTAATTCTTTCTGCGCTAAAATCACAATTCTCCAGCTGCATTTGTAAAAGTATTAACAAATATTCATGATACACCTTAATTTCTTGTGAATATGAATACTTGTATTGATAAAATGTCTTAAATACTACATGCATATGAATACTTGAAAAGTCAACATTGACTATAATGAATACCGATTACAAATACACCAAGCCCAGTTGTGACACAACTTGCATATATGTCGAGGTTGCATCACACTCACATAAATGATGTCATGTACTAACACAGTCATTAGCTCACTCGCCTTTGGGTCGACTACAACCCAACAAAAAGATAACTCCTTTATCAAATGGTCCCAAGTAACGCATTTCCCCACCCGCACCTTATCTACCTGACGTGGTGGATTCTGGCTGTCCCTTCTTGAACCTTCAAGAGCTGCGGCCAAGTCTCGATCCAGATTCTCATAAAAATGATGTGATGAGTATTCCATGTAGCTACCTGATGGTGTTAAAATGGGAGGGTAGGGGGTGGGGAGATGGGAGGAAGTTTATATTTTATTTAAGTTTTTTTTTCAAACGCTCACACTAAACAAGAAAACGGCAACAGGTTTATGGACCCAAGTCAGGCTCCTCCGAAATAAAACCTAAAAGCTATATAAGTTTTTTTTTTACACATATTGACTTAACCCCAGGAGTACGACGAATTAACCCTAGAGTACGATGCCACCCCTGGAGTACGATATGATGACTTAACCCCCCAGAGTACAATTTCATCATATTTGAGGATACTGTCTGTCGTTTTCAAAGGATTAAGACATCGTAAGCATAAGATTAAGTTATTGAAGGTGTTTCAGCGTGAAGGTTAAAAATATAGTACAAATAAAAACAAGATGACATATTAAAATACGGTGCAGTATTTAACTGTCGGAAAATACATTTTACCTTACACTATCGATATTCTAAGACTTGGAGATCCCACTCACATTATAGCACACAAATTTATATTAACAAGTGTGCAAAAAGGTCCTTGGTTGCGTCAGGCCACATTTAAAATTACATACCGTATATCATGTGCAAAAAACATCCATCAGTGAGGTCAGGAAAGACATACACTGAGCTGACTGAATCCAGCCAAACATTACACAATGCCAACTGCCAGTGTCACCCTCTTATGTGGTGAGGGTAAAAGTTTGTCTTTTCATGCGAGTTTGGTGTCCAAAGTTTATCTTCACGTTACTGTGACTCCCTCAAGTGATGTCTTCTAATATGAAATCAACAACGTAAATTGATCTCGTCAATATATTTTAAGCACAATGTAAGAGTGCAGCGGCCAAGTGGATACAGCGCTCACCAGGACACACCTAGTCCACCAAGCTGTGAATGGGTACCTAATTTTACAGTTAGGAAGTAGAGGTGATCGGGTGCAGTGTCTTCCACCACCTCCTTGAGTACTGAAGACCCAATATTCAGTGTGCTCTTTCCGCAGTGCCCCTTACAGGTATTATGGTTCAATGGAACCCGATTTCATATACAACATGTGTATGACATACGTACGGTAGGGATAACAAAGGTGTTTGTGGACTCACCTTGTGGAGAGTCTCGTAGCACCTGGGTCGTCTCCTCCCCCACCGAAGTTTGGTGGTAGACATGTTCTCTGTCCTCTCCCCTCAGTTTCTTCCATATCCAGTTCAAAGACATGACTGTGGTGTTGTGGCTCGTAAGGCGGGATAGTGACGTAGGGTGGTGTAATGTATGTGGTGTGGTGCTGTGGGGTGGACGGATGATGGCGAAGAGTGAGTGTGGCCGTGATGTGTGTATGGTTGGTTGACTATATGTGGTTGAACAATGTGTTGTGGAAGGGTGGTTGGATCGTGTGGTGAGGTGAGGTGTGTGTGTGTGTGTGTGTGTGTGTGTGTGTGTGGATGGGTGTGGTAAGAGGAAGGATGATGGGGTACAAGTACACTAATTGACTACACCATCACCATACCGATGCAGAATACACACTGCTCCTTAATCTACACTGTTATGTCACACGACTTCCTCTGCTGGTAGAGAGAATATTAACTTATATACCCTTGTCTAGATACTGTACATTCGCCATTTTCAGATGATTGTCTTCAAATCAAATTCCGAAACATTTAAACTTTTCACATAGGGCTTAAAGCACTTCCAGGAGATAGGTTCTATAACATCAAGCTTCGCTTCCTGAAGGATGTTACTCCAACAAGAAAGATACGCCCTGGGCTGAGACTAAGAGCGGGTCCTTGACTCTGTTTGACAGTTAAACTCCTGGAGTCCTCGTCCTGGGCTTGGGACTTGAACAGCTCTTTGAAGGTAGTAGTGACGACCAAGTGACAAGTTCCGAACTGATACAGTTCCTGGCTACCAGGTTGACGACAGCAGTAATGCCCCTATGCTGTGAGAATGGCCGCTTGGGTGGGACTGAGGGTGAAGTGAGACACAACACCACTCTGCTATCAGCAGTGATAACAAGTTAAGACATTTATCAAAAGTTACTCACCCGTGTGGCAAGAATGCTGATAACGGTAACGCGTTGATTCGTTGGTTCGACGTGGTGACTGCATTATTACGAATGGGTGACTGAACGTGTCGAGACGTGATTGGACATTTTTTAGACATGTCTTGAAATAGTTGTCCGGAGTTGGATGTGATCAAGGCATGGCTGGACGTGGATAATTGGCGCGTTTAATCTAGTCATTGCCTTCAAATTTTCATATAAGACGCTACCCTTCATCTGATGACGTCTTCTTCACGGAAGGATTACACAGATCTCGGGTTAAGGCTGGTCCTAGGGTAGGGTCTCTGTCAATATTGTGTTTATCCAACCACAAGAGTTATTTGCAGGCCTGAGATCCAATTTTTCTTCTGTGGAGCACCATCTAATAATCTCTTCCCCCAGATCTCTTACTACTATCTGAACTTCATCTGACCAAAGCAGCTTCACCCAAACCTTTTCAAGTCTCCAACTACAACCTTTCTACCTCTTTCCGTTCTAAGGGAGGTGTATGCGCTTACTGCAACACACGTACGCCTATAACTCGACTCACGGATCTTGAATCTTCTCTTTATGATGTCATCTGGCTCAAAATATCAGTACCAACTATGACGATTTTTTCTTTGTTCCCTATACTGTTCTGCCAACTCTACCAACTATTTGGAACTCTTTGACAACCTCACTTCTTGCTATGAGTCCTTGTTATCCACACACACCAACACCGAGATCCTCTGCCAGTCAGCCAAAGATCCAGCGACCCCGCCCTGAGTCTCTTAATGGCAATTTTACCTGGCAATACTTGGTAAAGTAAGGTTGTATGTAAAGGTGATTGTGATTGGTGGATCTATTTTCGGCTGCATTACTGTCAGGATAAATATTAAACAATCCAAAGGTACAATTTTCAAAATAACAAACTATTCATTGTTATTTAAGATCATGAAAAGTTTCCAAAAGTTCGTATATTTGGTTAAATAATGTAGAAATTATATTAATGAATTGGCAACTCAACTACAAAGAGGAACGAGGACTGCCACAAGATTCTCAGATCAAATTTTCCTCATTATTTAAGCAAATATAAGAACATTTGGAAACTTCTCGTGATCTTAAATAACACTGAATAGTTTATGATAATAAAAATTGTACCTTTGGATTGTTTAATATTTATCCTGACAGTAATGCAGCCGAAAATAGATCCACCAATCACAATCACCTTTACATACAACCTTACTTTACCAAGTATTGCCAGGTAAAATTGCCATTAAGAGACTCAGGGTGGGGTCGCTGGATCTTTGGCTGACTGTACACTCGCACCAAAAAGTATCGGTGCAGGGTGTGATCGACGACTTCCGAAACGATACGTATACACTGTGATATGTCGGGAAGGTTGGTAAGTGTATCCTCATAACCCCCCCCCCCCTCCTATATGGTTAACAATCAGTGTGTTTGTTTCCTCTTTTCGGATTGTTGCTTTGTGTCGACTGATTGATGAGCGAGGGTTCGGTCTCGGTGAACGTGGGTATAAAACAAAGGCAATATGAAGCAGTAGAGATCTACACATGCCAGACGACATGGAAACCTCAGAGGGAACACGAGGAGCTATTATTGCCCTTCATAACGAAGGGTTCGGCGTCACAGATTAGCCAGCGGGTTGGTGTCCACAGGAACACAGCTGCAAGATGGATTCGACGATACCTCGAAACTGGTGCTACAGACGACAGGTTTCGGAGCGGCCGTCCACGCTGCACCACCCCTCAGGACGACCAGGTTGAGTGGTTTATTTGGTAGCATAAATTAATGTGGCAATATTCACAAGTATCACAAATAATTTTGTTAACAGGGAGCTCCTCATATTTCACACTGTCTATTCATCACTTCCCGACCTTATTTATAAGGGTTTGTTTCATTTGACCAGGGCTGCCAACATACGGCTGGAACAACTCGCCTTTCCCAATACCTATCGTCACTGGTCTCAAATTGTTCACACTACAGTATGCACCGATACTTTTTGTTGCGAGTGTACATCACAGAGAGTGGCTTGGCTTTGCAAGGGGTGACCCAGGTGGAGTTGATGCACTCTCTTTTTCCTTACTTAATGATCTGGAACAAATAATTAAACGCCCAACACGTGTTCCAGATCGACACGATCAACTTACTAATATTCGTGATCTTTGTTTTACCTCTAACCCTTCACACTGTTCATACTCAATCTCTGCCCCCTTAGAGCCTTCTGATCACAATCTTATTTCTATTAAATCAAACTGGGCACGACCACCTCCCCCACCCCCCTCTAAACATCAACTATGGCACTATCGGAGGGCAAGCTGGCAATCCATGCGAGAATTCTCCTCCGACTTTCCCTGGGATGAGTGTTACTTTTCCAATCGGGACGCCACGGTCTATGTTGACAGCATTGCTGGGGTTATACTCGGTAGTATGAGTGCATTTATTCCAACTTCTACCAAAAAGTTTCACATTACAATCATGGTTTGATCGCTCCTGTTCTCTTGCATGCAGGGAGAGAGATAGGGTGTATCAAGTTATGAAACTATCTCCTTCTCTTGTTACCCACTCCTGTTTCATTATTTAAAGGAATTGTTGTAGGGCCAAGCGGAGTTTTATTAAAAGAAAGACCGCTGTCCTGACTAACTCTTCTTCCAGTAAATCCTTCTCGTCCTTATCCCAAAACATCTGTAATAACTTCTGCACTCTCTCTTTTCCTCCTCTCTTCCGACCTGATTCCTTTATAGCCAACTCTCCCCTGACAAAGCCAATCTCTCTGGCACCTTATTCTTCTCTAACTCCACCTTAGACAATTCAAACTCCACCCCTCCTACTCCTGCTCCTCCCACTGAACCTATGCAATTTCCAATAATCTCCACTCATAGGGTTGCTCGTGTGTTATCCAGTTTGGATGCGAGTAAGGCGCATGGACCGGACGGAATACCCCCTTCGTGTTCTGAGGGAGTGTGCTGAAATTCTGGCCCTTGTGCTTGCTCGCCTCTTTCGTCTTTACCTCAAAGCCCAAACTTTTCCTTCTTTTTGGAAGCATGCCTCAGTTCAGCCCATCCCGAAGAAGGGCGACCATTCTAATCCCTCCAACTATCGCCCTAACTTCATCCCTCTCTAAGATTTTCGAAACTATTTTAAACTCTAATTCTCTCCGTCATTTTGAACGCTTTTCTCTTTTATTGGGTCACCAGTATGGCTTTCGCCAGGCGAGAACTACTGGTGATCTGCTCATCTCTTGCACCCATCTTTGGTCAACCTTTCTTAGGGATAATGGGGAAACTTTCGTCTTTGCTTTCTAAACTTCCCTCTTATGGTTTCTCTCCCTCATTTTGTTCTCTAATTTCTATCTTCATTGAGAACCGATCAATGACATTTGTCATCGAGGGATCGATATCTCGCTCTTTCTCTACCAATAGTGGTGTCCCACATCTTCCTTCTTTTTATAAATGATTTACTCCACACAACAACTAATTCTATCCACTCTTACACTGATGAGTCTATTTTTCACACTTCTTCACATTTTTCCCTCCCCCCTAACTCTAAAGCTAGATCTGTTTCTAGAGCTGGTATCGTTTCATCTATCAATGCGGATTTGTGCAGCATCTCCGAATGGGGAGGTAGAAACTTGGTTAAATTCAATAGTAATAAAACACAGTATTTATCAATTACATTATCCAAAACATAAGATCTCCCACCAATCACATTTCAGGACACACTCATTCTGCCTAATTCTAAAATAGATATGCTAGGCCTCACCATTTCCTCTAATATGTCATGGAAGTCACACATCCACAACATTGCTAAAGCTGCCTCCCGAAAGCTGGGAATGCTGTACAAATGCCGTAGCTACTTCTCTCCAGAGCAGTTGCTTCAAGTTTATAAGGGACTCATTCGTCCTGACTAATAGGAGTACTGCTCTCATATCTGGGGTGGCTCTTCTTCTGTCCAACTGTTAGATAGGGTGGAATCAAAGGCATTTCGTCTCATTAACTCCCCTCCTTTAGTTGATAAACTCTCTTCCCTTTCTCTTCGCCGGAATGTTGCTTCACTCTCTCTCTTTTACAGGTACCTTAACGAACAATGTTCGGTGGATTTGACTTCCTGTGTACCGCCGGCAAGGCAGTGGGCTCTTAACACTCGTCTTGCCCGCGGTGCCCACCGTTTCTTTATGGATGTCGGTCACACTAGATTAATCCGTTATAGTACATCCTTTTTTCCTCACACAGCCTAACTGTGGAATGCCCCGCCTTCTTCTGTGTTTCCATACTCATACAATCAGTCTCACTTAAAAAAGATGCTTTTCTGGCATCCTCGTGGTGTAGATTAATATAATCTTTTTCTTTTCTATTTTTAATTTCTTTTTACTCTTATTTTTCGCCCCTTCCCCAGGCCCCGTTGTGGGTCAATGACCTGTGCCCGGAGGAAAAATAAAATAAATAAATAAAAAATTGGTTGGCTGTTTTGTGCTAGGCTCTTAAATGTATTGAACTCTGGAAGAGGTTTCACCAACTTGTGTTACATTGCCATCGTCTTCCTGTTAGGCCCTAAACTAAAGAGATTGGATCACCTGTAGATTCGCCCTCAACTTATTCTACCTAAAGATTAAACACTTTAACGGTACCCGAGGGCAAATAAAACGCTTACTGCTAATCCTGCGAGATATTCATACCAGTTATATTCATCATCATCATCACCTTCATCAGCTCACATTAACACACTCCAGGATGAAAACCTCCCACAACCGTGTTCAATCTCTCCCGTCCACCTACACTGTAAGGTGTGTGTGTGTGTGTGTGTGCGCGCGCGCTAAGTGCCAAGAGCTCATATGGTAAACTTTACTATGCGGTACGGTACCTGGAAATCTGAGAGATGATGGCGGTCGAAATGGTTTTGAAGTTACATTAAGACTTTGCGATAACTTCAAACATTCTCGTAGCCCCATTTTAGTGGATAAATGAACGAACGAGTGTTTGAGAATTAGGATGTACGAGCAGCAGGTAGAGTGTACATTGTGGAAGTTATTCAAAATAAATCTTGTAGTCACACACATCACGCTCCACGCAGTCTCCTTGCTTGAGTGGACCTTGTATACAGTACAGCAAGGGCTGATCCGGGTGGGCTCGCTGCGCTCGCCATGTTCCCCACCCCCCCCCCTCTTAATATTCCTAGATCCGCCCCTATATAGTTAGGGTTGCCATACGTCCGTATTTTCCCGGACATGTCCTCCATTTCGGTCTCGAAATCTTCATCTGGAAGTAATTTTTAAAATTCTTCAAAAGTCCGGAATTTCAGCTTCCATCATTTTCTCCACGGAAAAAACATGAAACTGTAATGACGAGAGAGAGAGAGAGAGAGAGACTGTGAGAGAGGGGAGGTGGAAACCGTAGAGATTTCGTTCACTTTTCGTCAGCTGATAAGTCACGTGTACGCCTGTACGGTGTTTTCAACTTAGCTGTCAACTATTTGATTGATAAGGGGGTAGAAGTTGATGATGTGAAGTGTTTTGAACAAGTTAGTAACCTGAAGCAGTTTGTAGAAAATTACAAGAGTGATGAAGAATTTAGTAATCTGCCAACACATAAAAAGTGGACCAGATACTTTGAAAAATCAAAGAACATTGAATGCCACACAGAATTGCTAAGAATTGCACAATTCTTCTTTGCTATATCATCTCACAATGCAAATGTAGAAAGAGTTTTTTCACTGATGCAAAGTCAATGGACAAAGGAAAGGAACAAATTGAGTGTTGAAACAATGAAAGGCATTCTGACTGTACAGTACAACTTCCGAGAAACATCTTGCAGTGACTTCTATACCTTTTTAAAGAGCAATCAGCCAATACTGAAAAAGATCCGATCTACAGAAAAGTATGCATGGGCACATCAAGTCACACACACACAGTGGGGGAAGAAGACTGCAGCTAAGGGAATGAAGATGTTCAGCCTTAAGCAAAGGTATTTTTTTTTAAGATTTCTATACCATGTATGTTGTATACTGTATTAGCCTACATTAAAAACACAATGCAATACAGTACACCGATACTGGTGTGATATATATATATATATATATATATATATATATTAATGCTATGCAAATATGCTAAATTAATTGTCAAGGCTGCTTCAAGGTACATAACGCCAAAGTGTGTGCCGGGCGGTAGGGGGGGGGGGCAGGATTTCTTCGGGAACGTCCTCTTTTTTTAATGTTTAGATATGGCAACTCTATATATAGTAGACTTGATACACTGTGATATACTATATGCTGGACCACTACGAACGTGTATGACAATTTCTCTAAGTAATGTATATAGTTTTCTATCTAACTGGCTCTCACCAATGCGAACCGGACTAAATTAAAAAGGTTTGATTCCCGTATGGGTCAGATGTGAGGAGGGTGTTGCCCACGGTGACGCTGAAGAACAAGGTAGAGGAAGGTTTAGAAACCTTCACCATATTACCTGAAATTAAGAAAAAAACACATCCATTTCCGTGTCACGTGAGATCATGTCGCCGGAGAAAATAATTTCCGGTGGTTGATTAACACGGAGGGAGGAGGGAGGAAGGGGTGGTGGTAAGTGGCGCAACCCAGGAAACTGTCATCCACTGCCCACACATACATACAACACCGGACGTGGATCTAAAAGTGCACAGGGCGTATTTTTAACCTTTTCGCTTATTGATTACAATTTCTTACTTAATATCTACGCTCCTCTGGGTCTCCCGTATATTTATTGACAGTAAAGCCTCGTGTTAAATCAACGTATTCCGTCTAATGGGAGAAGCCATCTATGGTTACGAAAATATATTAAGATTTCATCACTGGCTGCGTTACGCCATACTTGAAAAACATCCTTCCTTCGCGAAAAAACCCTATCTCCATCAGACAGAAAAGGCGCGTATGGCTGACACACCCCTGCCAAAAACCATACGTGGGTGGACTAGCAATGTATGAAGTGATGTACAGTACTTGCCGGAAACGCTAGAGCAAGTTAGCGTCACATTCACTGAAAGTAATACATCACAGTAATACATCACACGAAACGGAGTCAATGATAATGATGAGTTAACAACACGAATACGAAGAAAATTCCAAACAGATAGGTTACTACTATAAAGTACATACTGTATAGCTACCACTCACGTTAACAAGCCCATTTTTTTTTATCCCCACAGGCTTTTAGAATGACCTCCGTACCATCCGTACCACCTCAACTGACAGTTATTGACGGACAATATGTAGAATACTGTCCACTACCTCCATGTGAGTAAATTTTAAGACCGTCTCGTGCTTACTGTTTTTCATGACAGTACAATCATTCATAAGTGTGGATGCTTTAATAAAAAGAGGTGGAGTTACGTCGCCAGAGATATTATAAGGGTGGGAGGAAGGTCGCTCATGATAACACGATTAGATACTGCTGTATTGCTAGTGGCGTCCCCGACTCCTCCCCACCCTCCCAACCCGATCCTGCCAACCCCTCTGTAAAGTGTGCTGCCAGATGTATTGTACTGTATGGCCACACACTCAACACTAGGGACAGGCCGAGGCACATTGGATGAAATAGCACACTATACTTAATCTCTAAGAGATAGTTGATATATTAAGACTGTATCCACTTTTTGCACATAGCAGCCAAGTCGGGTTAATATTTAGAAGTTGGCAACACCTACTTATATATTGAATCTTATATAGGGAGAAAAATAAAAAATAAAAATGTATTCTTTACCGTTTCCGTCGGAAATTTATATTTTTCGGGTATTTTAACCAATAAAATTACCAATAATATTAGTTATTAAAGAAAAACAGGGTTTTGAAGTTGAGGGAAAATGTGAGGTAAAATCTAAAAAAAAAAAAACACCTATTAAACCTTTAAAAACCTTACCTCACCTTTCATAACTTGTAAAAATCTTAAGAATTACTTTCGTGCTTATGGATCCCCCCTCCCCCCCCACCACCGAAAGCAATGTAGTGGACGTCTCCCCTACAACTGCCTACAACTGCGTAGCCACAGCCACCACCTGCTACCGCCTTCCCTAGCAACCAACCAGATGTTACCGTATCTTAGCAACGGAACCAGGAACCGGCGACTTCTCGGGTTTTCCCAACATGACTCATAGCGGCTGCTGGGTATATAAGCTCTGTCTCTCCATTGAGATTCATTCCGGCCTCACTTCTACAACAAGCAACACCTCCTCCTCCGCCGCTGCCTGGCGGCCTTCGCTTCTCCTCGCCTGCCTGGCGGTCCTCGCTCCCGCCAGAGAGCATGGCGACCCACCAGCTGTCCTTCTCTGAGCTTCCTCACCAACCAGCTTTCTCATTCTGCCCATCTTCCTGAACAAGCAACACCTCCTCCAGCAAGCTCCACGCTGTCAGCATTCATTCAACCAGGAGGCCAGCAACAGGCAACATCTTCTCTAACGAAGCTCCTGCACATCTACCTCCTTCAACACGCTACTCACCGAACGTCTCTACTGAGCAGCTCCTCACCACACGGCACCTCCAGCACCAGACTGTCTATCATATAACTTATATTATATAAGAAAACCACATTAGAGTTTCCTTCCATCCTGAGTGCTAGACAACATTAATATTTCGATACCCCTACAGCAACGTCACACACTAAAAACCGAAAACAACGCCAACACATATTAAACACCGAAAACATGAATAAGGTAAACTTTTTATACTTTTAGGATTTTTAAAGGGTAGGAAACGTTAGGTCAGGTCAAGATTTTTATTTTTTATTTTAACCCACATTTTCCCTCCAGTTCAAAGTCCTTCCCACCTTGAACAAGTAATATTGTTGGTAATTTTACCGATTAATATCTCGAAAAATATCAATTTCCGACGGATAGGCCTACAGGATAGATTTTTTGTTTTTGTTTTCTTTCTCCCTGTATAAGATTTAGTATATAAGTAGGTGTTGGCAGCTTCTAAATATTTAGCGCTAAGTCAATTCCAATATACAGTATATGTACCGGTACTGGAAATATTCTGCAACATTCAACGCCACGCACCATGTATGACCTCTGCAGCGGTGGCACTGCTCTAGGATCGTTTTGTAAATATTTGGGCCTTGACTTGCTAGTTTGGCGGACAATTTTGGTCTCAATTTTATCAATATTTGATTTTTAGTGCAATGGAGATAGTTTTTTGTGGAAACGCTAAAAAAAATCAACTTCCGAGTTGAGAATCACGAAGTAAAAAAAAAGAACGCGTTTTTTTCTTTTTACGCTACTACGACCGTTTTCCATTGAAAAGCAACAAATAGTAAGGAAACTGAACTGAAATTGTCGCAGATTCTTACCTGGAAGCGTAACTGGACCCTCCAATTTCTAACTTCACCAATCATAACCTAACCTACCCTTACCCCATCATACCCTAACTTTACCAATCATAACCTAATCATACTGACTTCCATCACAAAAATCACTTTCAGGTATTAATCATTTCCACGATACATTTCAATATTTCCTTAAATGATCAGATCATCCTGACTCTAAAAATATTAGCAGGGAATATGAATGTAACAGTCAAGGTCCAAATATTAACCAATCTTTTTAGCGCTACCGCTCACAGAATAATATAGGGTGAACAATATAGTAGCCGCTGTCTGCGGCAAAATTTATATAATAATAATAATAATAATAATAATAATAAAGTCCTACCCACCTAATACCCCACCATAACTCGGCTCACCTCGCTCTATAGCTATATTCGCCTATTTCATCAACCTCCGCCACCATCCCATATATACTGTATATATATATATATATATATATATATATATATATATATATATATATATATATATATATATATATATATATATATATAAACACGTGTATGTGTGTTATTCCACCTTAATGAATAATACTTACTGTAATAGTTAACCCCCACCACACACACAAAGTATGTATCTTTTGGACCGCTTCCAGCGTAAGGAATCTTACAAGCAATTTTGAATTTTTACAATTTCAGGAGAATATGTTTCCAGATTCCAGGAAAGACGATTCTCCCCCTTATTGTCCCAGTTAAGCCCATTAACCTACATGTTGTTAATGAAACCCAATATACATGGAAAGAACAATAAAGTGAATCACAATCACGAGGAAAATATTAAAACGCAATCAGGATGCTTCTTACAGGCATGTTTTACTTTGCAACACGCAGTCAGCCACCCTGTACAATATTTCCTATTTTATTCACGAAATACTTTTTATTATCGGTTTCACAGCTTTGTGACTATCAACCAGTATTGTGCATAATGCATAAATGGAAATCTGGGGAGTAAAACGATTTAGGTTTGTGATGAAGGCGTAAAATGTGCGGGTGTTGCAGTACGCAGTGATCGCCTTCACTTGTTCAGTGGTGGCCACGACGCTCCCTGATTGGTCAGTTTTGACAAGCGTCGTTTACCCGCCATTTCTCTCCCCAGTCGATTATATACAGGTTACGGAAGCTTTAACTAACCAAGAATGTCGGACGACGAGACGAAACAACCAGTTAATGAGGTGAGAGATGCGGGAGGTGAGGGAGGAGAGGAGGAGGAGATTATAGGTGGGTGTTAAGGTGTAGGAGGAGGGTGAAGCTGTGATAACACCAGCACCATATACAAACACTACCACGCCAGCCTCCCCTCCGTCACCCTCCCTCGCCTGGGCTATTTTTGAATTTTCCTCAGTTGCACATACAAATAAGGATGACTACTTGTAGCATTGGTGATAAAGTTTAGGGTGAGGCCAGTTCAGAGGATGTAGCGTGAGGGACCACGTGAGGCAGACGTGTTAGTGTCAGGTAGTGTACCTGTGTCGCTCAACACCTTGACATCCTAACTAAATTCATGATAACATGTGTTGTTTATATTAAAATTCTGATGTAAGGGACGAGTTGGGGGTGTTAAGGTTGCCGTCCCTGAAGGTGGTCTCTACCTGGGGGAGATAGGGAGGGTTGTGCACTTGTGTTGTCTCACTCCAGGGAGAGAGATAACATTAGGAGTTGAGATGATATTTCTTAGGCAGTAATCAGATAATACTTTACCTAGTGCTAGATTTGGTTACTTATCAATATAACCAACTGTTTTAGTCGCGTTCACAAGAATGGCACCCTTAAGTTGCCATCAGGTAGGCCAGTACCTGGTACATTACTTCAGCTCCCTCATCTTCATGGAATTTTGCCCCTGAAGGTAAAATTGAATATTACTTAACAAATAACCCAGATGACTGCCCATCAATTCTGAAAATTAAAATCAGATTGAGCTCTATATCAGTGAAAGTGGCAATATTAGGGAGAAACCCTAAAAAGGTGACTTCTGATCTAGTGACTCGTACAGTGATTTTCAACCTTTTTCATCTCACGGCACAGTGAGCCAGGCACTAAAATGGTCGAGGCACACCATCAGTATTTAAGGATAGATTTGATCATTTAAAAGAAAATGAATGATAAGAATATGTTCATAATTAAAGAAAAAAATCTTAGATCCCTGGGCACGTTAGGCAGACTGCCCACTCACACAGATTCCCTTGCTGGGGCCTCACTCGCACATGTGCATTACCGCATCTTACGGCTGGCAGTGGAGATCAGCGGATCTACACTACGGAATTAAGGAGAGAATTTAAAACTGCCATTTGGGCTTTTAATGAACAACGCATTTGTTTATTTATTGCATCATTGAAAAAAGGAGTTGAATGCGCTCCACAAAAGTACCAGTAATGTCAAAACGTATCCAAATGCTATTTTTTAAAATGCTATTTAAACTCCTGCGGCACACCTACGGATGCTTCACAACACACTAATGTGCCGCGGCACATTGGTTGAAAATCGCTGGACTAGTAGGTCGCATACTTGCACAAACTGCAATAAATGAAAGGCATTGGATATCGGTGCACTAACCATATGCTAAACGTTGATGTCTATTGGCACGGCAGCCTAATGGGTAAATTTATAGTAGTTCACAAAACTTTTTTAGAAAATAAAAAATGTTTTTTTTTTTTGGTATATATATATAGGACTAACCCGCCGGGGCTGCATAGCGCTGATGCGCCTGTATCGTCTCACGTCCAGAAAATGCCTCAAATTTCACCAGATAATAGTGAGTTCTTTCTGCATACTATACCGGGGAAGTTGGGTAAGATTAGGAAGGTTTGGTTGGTTGGTTAGGTGTTCTTCATACCCACAAATGTTAAGTAGCATTTATTTTATAATTTTCAATTTTTTTACATATTTCCACAAACTGCAACAGTGTCCACTATAATATAACAAAGAAAATCCTGCATTTTTATAATAGTTTCAATCAATTTCGCTCGCGGGTTAGTCCGATATAATTACCTGTTTTGTGGGTTTTTTTTTAATTGGTTCTGACATATAAACCTAACTTTTGGGGGGGATGACTTAACCTAACCTAACTCTCAGTGTTTTTACGTAACCAGACTCACCATATGAGGGAATCACTTGTTTTCTGATTGGGCAAAAAATACCATGAATTATAAAAGCAGAAACCATAATTCATTTTAATTGGTGGCAAAAGAAAAAAAATAAATGCTCTTGATTGTCTGCGTGACGTGTACGGGAACGCATGTGCCTGACGATTTATGAAGGGAAGATTAATGGAATTAAATAGAGAAAGATTTGGCATGTGCTCTCTCTGTTATACGTTTCCGACTGTAATGTAATAGAGGAAAATTATCTTAAAATTAGACGTAATTTTTTAATATGTTATTAGATTTGGGGTAGGAATGTTTTGTGAACTACTTTAAAAATACTGCCTAATGTGCATGCGTGGTGGGCAGACTATACTAAGATGGCCTTTCTGACTAACCTAACCTAACTATTAGCAGCACACTCCATCAATACAGCCACTGTACCCACAGTATACCCAGTGTGATATTTAGTGTACAGCTGCCATACCTGTACTTGCTACATAAATGAAAATAAACCATCGCTGAACTGGCTCCAACTTTTGTGGGAGAAATGGACAAAGTTGGTCAATGCCCAGTGGTCGACCCACTCCAGCTAAAATCAGACGGTATTATTTCACTTGCTACTACGAATCAAATCACTTGAATTTTATTGTTTCAATCAGTAATTTTGACAATTCTAAGACACCTTTCTTCAGTGGCATTTCTGGTGCTAATTATGTATAAGTGAGATATTTAACATTTTATTATTTACAGTATGTTCATACATGGCAGTACACACCCAGAACATCAAATGGTGTGGCGGTACACCCAGAACATCGAACGACTGGGCAGCCCCATAGTTAGATTTGATTGGTTAGGTTTGGTTTAAAACTTTTTCTGGTGTTTTTTTTTTTTATTTAACACTTTACCTTGATTTTTATGGGGGACACGTCTCAGTAACGATTGATTTGGGCCAGAAATGAGGGTCAAATTCGTTCATAAAGCGTCAAATACCATCGGAAAAACATAGTATAGTGAAGGATTGTTTTAATTTACAGGAGTAATCATAAGCTTTACTCCATCACTAACCATTAGAAGATTATCTGGCAAGATGGTAGGATAAACATTTTGCAGTGGAGCTTGCCCAATTGTGCAAAATTAAATTATTGATAATCTAAACTTACATGTTGGTTAATTTCTTTGGCATTTGCCCATTTCAGTTCATGGAAGTACAGTATGATTTTTAGGCTAATTCTAAGATTTGCATTTAATTGTAAATCTCAAAGGTTAGAATCTGGGGTAAAGATTCAGTAAAGGTAAACCACGGATCTCTATACAGGGTATTAATTTGTGTATAGGGAGTTAGAGCAAAAATATATATTTTAGCACTTTAAGTTTTGGAATCAGTAGTTTAGACAATTCTAAGACTTTTCTTCTATCGCATTTTTTCCACCCATGATTACTTTCAGAGAAAATTGCAATAAATTGTTGGAATATTGTCGTATTTTTTCTAAGTTTTTGTTGAAGCTACGACAGTTCCAGAGATCTCCTGTGTGTTTGTTTGTTGGTTAGTATGCTGTATTCTGCATGCACTAGTATCTGACACATGTGCAGCTGTTCTTGGGAAGAATCTAACATGCACAGGTCTTTGGACGTTGATTGGTGGCTATGATTTTGGATCGGCCAATCACAGCTTGGTATAGGCCCCCTGTTGCTACTCACTTGAATTTGATTTTAGATCCAAGATGGCTTTATTATGCAATGGCTGTGATATTAATTATTTCCAAGCCATTGTCAGATTTCACGTAGAATAATACAGTAAGGACGGCGAGATGTTGAAATTTCTGTACGAACATTGTGCTTTGCTAACTAAGGTTACTTGCACGAAGTGTAACTAGCCCTGTAGCTATAAAGCTGACAAACACCTTTGGTACTGTGGAAGGAGAATTGCTGTTCAGACGTCTAAGAAGAGAAAGTGTAATTACACAGTGGATGACGAGGAGAAGGAACCTGATGACCCAAACTCTGAGTCTAATTAAGGTAAGCACATAGATGGTTGGGTTAGGTTTGGGATTCTGACCTTCATTTCTATTGCAAATTACTACTTTTTTTTTTTCATTTTCCCCCACCCAAAACTCCTGGTTCCCACAGGGTCCCCCATTATCATTGGATCAGGGGGAGTGGTGGTATCTAAAAAAAAAGTGATTAGTAGTGGAAATAGAGGTCAGATTCATTCAAAACACCTAAAAAAACCATTGGGAAAACCATAATTCCAACTTCCAACAATGTAGGATAAATAATATGATTTTCCCTATTTTTTGCGCTTTTCTCTGAAAGTAATAATGAGAGGAAGAAATGCCATAGAAAAAAATTGTCTTAGAATTGTCTAAACTACTAATTACAAAACTTAAAATCCTAAAAATTGCTGGATGACTGAAACGATAATTGTACCGCAATTTTGTCTGAAATTTATACCGGTATTTACTGATTTTTTTCCCCCTCCAGTTTCACTAAAAAAAAAGAAATTTTGATAACCAGAGAAACCAGAAGGACCTGCTGTAAACCTAACCTAACCCAACACGACTAACGACGAAACAAAAGAACCAAACCTTATATCGAAGTCAGAAAAACTAAAAAAAATGGTATGTGTACAGCAAGTTTCTTTACGCCATTTGTGTCTGTCTTTCCAGCAGTGATTGGGGACCTGGATGTTAGTCGATTTGCAGATCGTGTTCTGGGATGATGGTTAGCCAGTACAGTTGGCGAGTTGTCCGGTCGGTCTTCTTGGACTATTCCTTGACACTGGGTCATGCAATTCGTTAACTCAGGATGTGGTTGTTGTGTTGGTGACAGCTTCTACACCTTAAACAAATTTGCGCCTAGGTGGCTTTTGGGCCGGCCATCCTCGTTACGCTGTGATAGTGAGATTTTAAATTTTTTCTATAAATACAGTATGCACATAGTATATGTATACAGTATAGTCTGGATTTACGCGGATTTTTACGCGTTTGGTCATTTACGTGGTGCCTTGCCAGAATGAAATGTTTTAATTACTCGGTAAATTTCATCATTTAGCAGGAAGCGGCACGGGCAGGGTGCGCACTAGGTCGCCCAGTCATCAAAACATTACCGAGTTCTTCACCCACCACCCACCACAGCCGGCCCAAGTCAGTGATAGTGAGGATGTGAACTTTGAGGGATTTGACAAAGAGGCCCTGCAAGCCTCTGTAGTGGATAGTGATACAATTGATACAAGTGATACAGGTGAGGGCCAATAATCTGCCCTCTGCCTCGGAACCAACCCCCCATCCCCGTGTGCCCAGCCATCTTTTCTACTAATGTAAGTGTTAAAAAACCTAATATTATTGATATTTCTCTTAATTATTAATTGTGTGTGCATACCATCATAAAATTAAGAAGTTATTTTTACTACAACGTAGGTATTGTGTCTGAAAAAGTGGAGTTTGGGGGTCGGCCTGGTGTCTATTTCAATTAATCCCATATGTTGTTCACTTTACGCGGGCCGCCGTGGGTTCAATTGACCGCGTAAAGTGAGGGTTCACTATATATATATATATATATATATATATATATATATATATATATATATATATATATATATATATATATATATATATATATATATATATATATATATATATATATATCCAAAACGTGGATAGGATAAATCTTGATAAAATCACACGTTGTTTCCATTTTCCCGTGTGATATATATATACATACATACATATATATATATATATATATATATATATATATATATACTGTATATATACTGTATATATACTGTATATATATATCGGCTTTGGGAAAGATTTTCCAAAGGGCACATTTTTCCTGAAAATTCCGTGAAAAATTTCCCGTTACCCCAAAAATTTCGGGGATGGGGGATGTTTTTCTGGGTTAATATAATGGGCAATTTCTGGAACTAACGAGAACATTTTCCCGTTACCCGGAAAATTCTGGAGAGAGATTTTTTCCGGCCTTCAGAGAGTCGTCTCGTTACCCGGAAGTGCTCTGCACCAATTGTTCCAGCTAACGGGGATATCACTGTATATCTTATTTTTTTTTTCTTTGGGCTCTGGGATGCTCTGGTCACCAGAATTAATAATAAAAAAAAATTAATGTACAGTGAGTCTAATGAGATTTACTATAGGCTTACTGAGACACTTGAGTATGTAAGCAGGCTGGGGCTGATCAGGTGTTACCACATTCGTTAAGTTTATTTATTGATTCACTATTATATTCTCATGTGATTGGCCTCTTATGGTTTATCATGATTAATATAACATCTTTAATAGAGAAAAAATACATTACTGTATGTAATTTGTAATATGGCTTGAAAATAAAAGGATAAGCTGTATCAGCAGGCTATTTACTCAATCAAGATGCATTCGTGTGAGCTTTCTGCAGACTAGCTTCAACAGGGGTCACTATGACACCCTGTACAGGGTGTTACAGTATTTGATATGAAGATACCTTCTTAAAAATGCTATTTACTACCTTTAAGCATTATATATGATGACTCAGTTTGACTACTTGTACACTTAGACGAATGATTAGTGAATAAATCAGGGTAGATGCATTATACTGTACTCTACTAATTTACCAAGTGTTGAAGACAGACATTGTGGTAGGCCGATCAACTGTTTGCTCTTTGTAAACAAATGAGTATGAAATGACTCGTGGTATTTAGTGTGGGATTCTTTAAGGATAATATTTTATCAACCTGGCACAAAAGACCCTAAATTATATGAGAATTGTGGTGGAATTGCATAAAGAAGTGTTAAAGGAGTGTTTGGGGGAGGGAGACACCCACCCATGCTGCCCCCTCCCACCCCCCTCCCCCACCAGCTGCTTCCAGATAAACGTTCATCTTCTACTTACAATATACTCCTACACTTATTTGTTCATATTTTTATCTTCATAATACTGTACAGTATAGTTTTCTCTATTCATAAGACAAATTCTGTAGTTACTTACACACCCCTGTAATACTTTACAGTAAATAACAATCATCTCGGTGACAACCAGACGTGTATGTCTGATTTTCAACCCAGAGTTGTTTCATATTTTTTTCTTGTTGATGTAATATTCTTTTAATAACCTTGTTATACACTTAAAGACCTTAGTTGTTGAAGTGCGGTATTAACATAACAGCTGATTTTCTTTAAACAGTTCAGATACCGTATATACTCGTGTATAGTTCGAGTTTTTAAGAGCAAATTTTTAGGCAAAAAATTGGGGGTCGTCCTATACATGCGTAATAGTTTTGTTAGGTTGAACCCGTGCATGATGGGAAGGGCGAGGAGCAACTTTTAGCTTCAGACATGAAAAATATTTACCATTTACTGCCAGTAAACAATGGAAACGCAAAATATGTACCAATTAGTAATGAAAAGTTGTGCAGTTCCTTCAGTAAATGAAGCTCACCAACTTACAATAGACTAAATTACCTTACAACGTGCTTTCAGTAGTCAATGTTGAAGTTCTTAGCACAGGCTAACTTATCATATCATATACGGTATCCCAGTTCTCATTGATCTACAAAAAATACCGGTAATAAAAACCTTTTCGATATTTCACACTTAATATAATACCCGATAATCTACTTCAACCTCCTATTGTTTACAACGACGCATCACGCACCACCAGCTGTATCAGCTAGACGGTACACGTGTTTTTCGAATCGTTTTCAGTAAAAAAAACTGTTACATCACATGTATATTTTACCTTAACTGTGCCTGAATGAATATATTCTCGGAAATAAATAGTAATTTTGCTGAAACGTGATGTATTTTAATGTAAAATAGGATAAAATACATGACGAAAACAAAAGATTTCACCTAACCTTCCGATGTTTAAGAGAAGTTGCTCGTTTTTTTAACAGTTTTTGGTTAAAATATTGTTATATTACAATGGTATTCTATTCATACTGTGCTTGATATAATGCATTCATGGAAATGTAATATTTTTGCTGAAATGACGTACGTATTAGTGGAAAGTGGGATAAAATCGTGACAAAAACAATGACTTTCGCTTTCTTTTGTTCAAAAGATGTTCCCGTAATCACTTTTCGAATGGTTTTCAGTTAAAAAAAACTGTTGCATTACGATAATATTCTATCCTAATTGACTTGAATAAATACTACGATACCATATTTCTGAATATTTTCATTAAAATCCATCAAAATCAATTTCCTTGTCATCGTCTGCAGCACCAAACAGCTTCTCCCAGTCCTCTCCTTGAACAGGGCTAGAGGGTACGTGTTTTTCGAATCGTTTTCAGTTAAAAAAACTATTACACCACACGTATATTTTACCTAAACTGCGCCTGAATGAATATATTCTCAGAAATAAATAGTAGTTTTGCTGAAACGTGATGTATTTCAATGTAAAATAGGATAAAATACATGACGAAAACAAAAGACTTTACCTAAGCTTTTGTTCTTGAGATGTTACTCGTTTTTTTAATAGTTTTCGGTTAAAATTCTGTTATATTACAATGATATTCTATTCATACTGTGCTTGATATAATGCATTCATGGAAATGTAATATTTTTGCTGAAATTACGTACATATTACAGTGGAAAGTGGGATAAAATCTTGACGAAAACAATGACTTTCGCTTTCTTTTTTTCAAAAGATGTTACCATAATCGCTTTTCGAATGGTTTAGTTAAAAAACTGTTGTTTTACAATACTATTCCCTCCTAATTGACTTGAATAAATACTTGAATGGAAATATACAATATTTTTGTTGAAACTACCTGTGTTTCAGTGTGAAGTGTCGTAATAATAAATGGTAAACAATTTGCCTTCGGCACTCGTGTTTCATGCACGGCGAGCCTCAGTTTATAGGACGGAGAGCGTTTTTAGTGAAGGTTTTGTTCCATTACCCTCAAAAACGTGGGTCGAACTATAAACGAGGAATATCGTAAATTAACGATTTCTTGGTCAAAAAATCAGGGTCGACCTGTAAACGAGGGGGGGTTATAGACGCGTATATACGGTAAGCAGTGTTATCTCCAACCCCCAGCCCCATATATTCACTTTTCTCTAATTTTCGAATTTTTCGGACTGGGGTTTACCCCAATTAGTCCGACTTATCAAGGTTCTACTGTACTTTATTATTATTATTATCATCATCATCATCACTGTCAAAATGATTGGGTTATATACTCTTTCAGACAACAGATGAAGAAAAGAAGGAGGAAGAGGAAGTCAAAGATGAGGAAAAGATGGACACTAAAGAGGAGGCAGTAGAAGAACATAAGAGTAAGGAAGATGTGGAAACAAAGAAAGAAGAGGTGGAGGAGAAGCAGGAGGAAGAGAAAGAAGAAGAAAAGGAAATGCCTGCAAAAACAGAAAAAGTAAAGCCAGTTAAAGAAACAATAGAAAAAGAAGCGGTAAACATAACACCAACAAAAGAAAGTAAGTAGAGTTGCAGCATTTAGGGCTTCTAAACAGAACCAATCGGATGCACAACCTTGGTAGATATTGGGTAACATGGGTGATCCTCCCACATTTCAGTGGACTGCATCCTTGAAAATTTCATCCAAGTGCAAAAGCCAGAATATATATATAATTACATTTCCAATATTTTATTGCATATATATATATTTGTTTTTTATTTAACATGATATATACTGTATTAGTATTATTTCAGCATAATGACAGTCAATTGTAAGTAGTGTACTGTATGCTGTATTGTGCTGATAATTCAGCACCACCCCTATTACCATATTTGGAGAATTTTTTCTTTTTATGTGCTGGATAAGTTAAGTCTTAAATTAAACAAAAACATATTTTGTAAATTATGCAAATAGCTATGAAGGTACTGCAATTCAAAATGAAGAAAATGCTTACCGGTAGTAATTAAAAATAATACTGTACAGGTATTAGCAACTATTGGTTGCCGAGCCAGGTGCACCTCATTTTCTATAATTATGTACTTACGGCAACAATCAACAGAAATCGTGCAAGTTGCACTGTGAACCTCAATGTTGCAGGTTGCCCATCACTGCTGAAACCCTGTAGAGGGCAAGGTTTTCTCTTAGTTGAATAAAGTTGTCTGGCATTAGCCAGAATAAAATATTTAAGTGTGCCACTGCCCTCTAAAGGGTTAATCTTAAATGGTGTACAGTCACAATCCAAAGTTTCTTTATCCCCCCTGGCTGGAGGGAAGGCGAAGCCAAGGTTGAAGAAAGGCCAGGCGTATGGACATACACTCGTTTGGTAGTTTGGTGATGAGGCACGATGATGTTGAGGCTCACACACCAGCACCTCAACACAGTCACTCAGGCAAAACACACAAGCACAGGTATGAAATATGATTCAAAACATTGACATAATATGGTATGTTAGTAGGAGTATAATTAATTTATGGTTACTGTACAGTATTTATACATACAACAGCACAGAGCATAGTGTATCCATTCACCTGGTCTTTCTTCCACCTCGGATTCACCTTTGAATTGTGACTGTACCTGCTAAATGTAAAAAAAAAATAGTTTGAACTCAACAAACTGGCACAATTGGATGGCACCTTTGCAATTTGAGTCAATGGTTATATTGTAGTCAGGTCGTGTGATTGTATTTTGTCAGGTAAACCTGTTTATTATTGTACTCCTGACTGTCATTCTTGTATAGTGTATATGTGGGACAATGATATAGTGTTACTAGTGACTCAATATCATAATTATTGTAACAACTGCAGTCCATAAGAAAAAAGTATAAATAAGGAACTATCTATAGTAATTAGTAAGAGGGTGATGTTAATGCCCAGGGATCTCAGGTGCCACATGTGATTATACCTGTGACCTATGGCATGTGACAGTTAAATGCATAAGTTTTTCATTCTTTGGTTTTGTTTTACATCATCTTTTAAGGCTTTAAACAATAAAAATTCAATTTATGTCAGTGTACTGTACTTGGGTACTGCAATACTGGCTAGTATCTCACCAGTGAAAAGGATATTATCAGTAATAGGACATATGCACATTATAGTGATGCAAAATTGACATTACCAAATTTTATGCAACGTACATATGAATTTTTTTTTGGTGTGTGATAGTTATGAAATGTTTATTCTGTTTTTATCATATAATCAGAGTACAGTACTGAAAGAATCATACCAGACATCACAACTGTTTTTAACCTGCCCCACTAAAACCTGACAGCATATCCCAGAGGGGTTGTGATTTTTCTTCTGAGAAAGGGGTGGGGGAGGGGGACAGCATGTTACATGTTTTTCTTTGAGGGAAATATGTTAAATAATAATAATTTTAATGATGATAATTTCAAGGATAATCTGCAATACGGTAAGAACCTGAAGAGAGCCACTCACAAAATCTACCGTCAGTAGCTATATAGTAATTATGTTGACATACCGAGTGCTGTATGTTTGGGAAAACAAAGCCTTTGTTTCCGGACACTGGTAACTAACTGTCTACTAGTAGAATTGAGCCTCCCTCTACAACATGAATAAGATCAATGAGTTGCTCACTTATTTCACTGCCAGACAGCTTGTCATCACTCTCTTAAGTCTTGTCTGTCTGGTATATACTACACCAATACTGTAGTTGTCATCAGTTGCATTTTTTTTTTTTTTGCGCACAAACATGTAAAAACAAAAAAGACCAGAAAAAAAACTGAGCTTGGAGGCCAGTCCCCGTTCTCACCTATGCTTAAAGTGTAAGTCAAGTCCTATAGCACTCGCCTTATGGCCAGGCATGTCTTGGCATATGAGCTGTCATAGTCCAGTCAACCAGGCTCTGCATTTTGTACTTAACACATAAGGCATGGTCCCCAAAGGGAGAAAATAGCTTTCAGTATCATTGCTGCAGAATGTTTTTCCAAAATTTCTGGTACTGTACTTAATTACTAAAATGCATACATATAGAATTAATGTCTATTGCATTTTGGAGGTGTGGAAAAAGTGTGATAGCGAGTTGACCAGGTTTGCGGAGAGTCTGGATACATTTATAGAAAAGAAAGTGAAAGATTAGTAGAGTGTATAATATGAGGTGTAAAGAACCAAAAGGGGAAGTACAATACTTCAAATTTTTTGAAAATGTGCTTTAAAATTTGTGCAAATATAAGTTGCTATAGCACCATACAAAATGCACATATGTACACTCGGTAAAAAAAAGTATCTTTACAATTCTTGTGCAAAACATAATGACACCACAAATAGAGGTTTTTGATAAAGGCCCATGAGGCATACTGCTATTCACCAATCATATTGCAATGAACTAATTTTATATTTTGAATGAAATAACTAAATTTGACTTGCCATAAAAGGTAAGAAATGTCTCAATTACACCTATCAACCCTAGCAAGGATTGTCCGAAGATTAAATATAACTCGTGAAACAGTATGAGAGGCAGAGCGCACCAAAAGTTTCAGCCCTTCAGCATATATTTTCACCAAATTTTATGACACGACTTCTCTCTTTCATTCTACATGTTTGTGGTATCATTTTGAACCTAAACATTCCCTTTAAAATGGCTGGCAAGCATAAAAGAGAGTTCTTGTGGTGCTGAGAAGAAAAAGAGACACCCATTTTAGAATTTCTATGTATTATTTTCACCTTTTCGACTTACAACCTGGTCGTCCAGACCGAACCCCGTCGTAAGTTGAGGGCAGCTTTGACCCAAAATTAGATTCCATTTAAAATCTTAGTATAGGTACTTCTGAGCATACCGATTCCGAAATTATGGTTCACGATTTGATTGCGGGGTAATTGGTGGTCGTAATGATGCTTGGAAATTTTTTATTATATTATTTCAATGCTAATTACTCACCAACTATGGGTTTCCAAGGTGAGAGTTACCTAGGTGTTTTTGTGTTATTCTGGAAGTATTTAATTGGTTAAACTGTGTGATCATCACCCATGGCCCCACTTGGATTTACCCAATCTTAGTTAATTCCCAAGTGACCACCCACTGCCACATAGGAGCTAATCTATCAAACAGACAGTGCCAAACTTGGCCAGTAAACTCACACAAGTTACTTACTCTTAGGTGATGAGACATTAATGAATTGTGTGTGAAGATTATTCTTTAAATAAATACAGTATTGCTTTACTCACTATAAACTGGCTGCATCTACCTGAACCATGGGCCACATTAAATAGAATTTCTCAATCACTCCACGGGCCGCACAAACACATGGTCCAGGCCACGGGTTGCCCATGCCTGTAATAGAGCATGGGTAAGAGAAAATGGAGTTGCACTAAATGGATATTGCCACCCCTGGCGGGTTTGCCCTTTTGGCATTGAACACCTCATACTGTATATAGGTGGACAGCAAGAGGGGGAGAAGACAACCAAGGATGTGGATGGTTGGATGAAGGATTTTAGAAGTGAGGGGGAATGAATATCCAACAAGCAGTAGTATATATAAATAATATAATATTCGTGTGGCTTATGAGTATAATATAGCAATAAAAGTGAATGGATGACAGCATATGAAGAGTCTTGTATTTGTTCTTGGTTCAGCCACACTTACAGTTTACTGTAGTGGGGAAAGGCCAGCGGTTATGAGAAAAAAGGCAAAGAAAGAACAAAATGAATTTATTTCAAAATATAATCTGTGTGTAAAGGGTCTAGAAAGATATTAAATAAAAGATTTCATCTTATTTTGTCAGGTGAAGTGCCCTTGTATGATCAACCACTGGAGATGAGTGGCAAACGTGACCGCAAGAAGGTGGAAAGGTTTGTACAGGAGACAAAAAAAGAGGATGTGGAGTCCACAGGAACTGGAACGGCACTTGGAGATATTCCCTTTATTGAAGCCATGATCATGGTAAATAGTAGATGGTTATAAAGTTGTCTTGGTCAGTTACAAAGGGTTGGTGTTCATAGGGCTGGCTGGTGTAGTTGAAAATGTTTACATCTTATACTGGTGTAGGATTTTTATTTCTTGATATTATTTAATGGGCTTCAGAATTATTTATCCTGAAATTTGGAAAATTATGCTCCTCATTTTATTATATCCAAGAATTTTCCATAGAAGCTGTTAATGGAATAGCAGCCTACTTACAATGGTCTCAATTAAGTAAAATCAGATTATTTAGTTTACTTGTGTGTGTAGGGTGAGGGGGATGCCTTATCTTAGTTCAACCCATGCAATTGTGAGTGAGTGTCACTAAAAATTGAAAAGTGCTGTGGTGATTCTTCAGAGTGAAATCTTGCAGGACAAGGGATTGATGTGCTTAACTTCACATAACATTATTTCTTAGAATAGTTGGTTGTATGGGAATGTTACCTTTGTGTTACACTAAATGTGCTGTACAGTGTTCATTTTTATTTTTTTTTTTATATATATATACACACCCGCTGACAGAGATGATCATATACATGTTTATATGATAGTAAATTGTCAAGATCTGATTTGGTTTAAATGCACTTATGTATATATGCTTAGAAGTTTTGAAATCATATTATTCTATGGCTTGCCATAATTTTCAGTAGCATGTTATTAGTTTTGGCAATGTTGTGAAAATATCAGATAAGGGAAATAAATTGTCTTAAACCCCCTCCCCCTTCTCTAGTGAGTGCACTTAAGGACCATTGGGAAAAGTTACCTGGAGTAGTTTGTTCATCAATATGTGTGTATGTATTGCATGAGCAGGAATATACAAAAACTGTCCAGTCCAGTTTAGACCTACAGCATTTATTATAATTTTTGTCTATATCTGCATCAATGGGTTAACAGGTTGAACGTTCAGAGTATAGACCCACTCATCTCTTATATATATATATATATATATATATATATATATATATATATATGCAAATAAATCACTGTAGGTGTGCGTGATCTAGGTATATGCTGATAACCACAAGGAAAGAAAACACGAAGTTCCCAAAGCTTTTCGTGAATTACACGGCAGGCATATATATATATATATATATATATATATATATATATATATATATATATATATATATATATATATATATATATATATATATATATATATATATATATATATATATATATATATGTGTGTGTGTAATGTAGATCCACAATGGAAATGTGGACAGGATAAATCTAGATAAAATCACACAGAAGGGAAACAATGGAGCACCTCAGCTGTTGTGTTTATTCAAGACATCTGAAGATGTCTCGAATAATGACAAAAGCTCAGTTGCTCCATTGTTTCCCTTTTCCTGTGTGACACTCTCTCTCTCATATATATATATATATATATATATATATATATATATATATATATATATATATATATATATATATATATATATATATATATATATATGTATATATATATATATATATATATATATATATATATATGTATATATGTATATATATATATATATATATAATATATATATATATATATATATATATATATATATATATATATATATATATATATATATATATATATATATAAACTTTTTCTTTTTACTAATACTTTTTCTTTTTACTAATTGAAAATTTGATATTTTGCAGAAAATGTCTACAGATGAACTTAAAGTATTACACAGAGTTGCGTACAGTCGTCCAGGGAGTGGTAGTGAAATAAAGAAGAATCTTCGCAAATTTAACGGATTCCCTTTCAATAAAGAGGACAAAAAATACCAAAGCAAATTAAGTACTGTGGAGAGGTGAGCCTTGTTGTGTTTTGTACAGGTGTTACACAGGTGTCACAAAATTTATTTTTGTAAGTTCACGCTAGGAATGTCATAATTATGCCAGATTAATGAAGAAGAGCCTAGTAAATTGGTGAACAGCCAGTCTGGTAAAGGGATATTTTTGGTATAAAACAAATCGGTATTTATAGTTGGATAAATTGTCACAATGTTGTGGAGGAGAAGGCAGAAGAGAAGCATATATATATATATATATATATATATATATATATATATATATATATATATATATATATATATATATATATATATATATATATATATATATATAGATAGATAGATAGATAGATAGATAGATAGATAGATAGATAGTGACTTGTGCTTATGCTTGGAAGCACTAGCACCACTTTCTCTGCTTCATGGTCTCTTTGAAGACATATTGAAGGGTTAAATGTCGTACAGTAGCTTCTCAAATTTCGCGAGTTTTTAATTCAACATTTTTTATTTGAACACACCAAAACACAAAACAATTTAAAATTTTGACAGCGGAAACTCGAATTTCGACGTTTGAAAGGCCCACCAACGTTCAGACGACGTGCACAATCATGTAACAGCGTCATTTCTCTTATGTACAAAAGATTCATTATTGTTTATTACTGAATGTCTTTGATTGAGTTGATGTTTATGTGTGCAAAATGAGCAATACAATTCATTAATAATACGTAGAATATTAAAACACACAAGGAAATGAGACAGCATTGTTTTCGTTGATTACAAAACCAGTGACTGACTGGTTCTACATATAAAACTGAAGAAAGTAAGACCCTGGTTGTAGCTGTAGTAAAATTAATATGGTTGTTTTAAGTAATGTTATTTAATGTTAATAAATGGAACAATAGAAGTAGCTAACGATAATGGTAAAGAAAAAACGAGAGATCGCGTATGTAAGTGCGCACACGTGAAAACATATCGTCATTACTCTATATAAGAATATGAAAGCAACACTAATTTACCGTTCATATATATTTTAATTAATGTTTCTGATTTTTTTTTTATTGAATTAATGTTTGTGTGCGCAAAATAAACAATACAATTCATTAATAATACGTGGAATATTAAAACACACGAGGAGACGAGACAGCTGCCGGCATTGTTTTTGTTAAAGCTTACAAAACCAGTGACTGATTGGGTCTACATATAATACTGAAGAAAATAAGACCCTGATTGTAGCTGTAGTAAAATTAATGTAAAAAAATTTATATGCTTGTTTGAAGTAATGTTATTTAATGTAATAAATGGAACACTATAAGTAGCTAACCATTAATGGTAAAGAAAAAAGTGAGACTGCGCGTATGTAAGTGCGCACATGTGAAAACATATCGTCATTACTCTACATAAGAATATGAAAGCAACACTTATTTACTGCTCATATATATTGAAGGGTTAAATGTTGTACTCTGTATAGACAAGCAGAGAGAGAGAGAGAGAGAGCAGCTGAACTGCCGTATGTAAACAAACCATAATTTCCCGCGGCTTTGTTTTTTGTTTTTTTAAGGGGATTAGCCCACCCGGGCATAGGTCACTGACCCACATTGGGGCCTGAGGGGCAAAAATTTAGTACTCCTGTAATAATAATAATGCAGATAAGTAAAAAAAAAAAAGAAAAAAAAGCTGCCTATCTACCTATTGGACAAACTAAAATCGTGCCGAACCACGGGAGTTTCCGGACCACAGAATGCCGGACTAGAGAGGTACAACCTGTACTATTATTGTGCTATTTGCACCCAAATAATACCTACAGCATTGATGGCCTGTATATACAATCCTGAATAGTTTATCACTATTAGAACTGATTTTATAGATTCTGGTATAAACATTTCTAAATGATTCATGAAAAAAAATGAATATTGAGGTAATCAAAGGCCCTTGCTTATAATTGCCCCCTCCCCTTGTCATTGTATAACTGTAATGCTAAATCTGAGTTGGATATGTTGAGGCATTTTAGAAAGGGAAACTGTAGCTAAACATCTCTTACTGCAGTTAAAGAAAGAACTGTGTTTGCTCTTGATTAAGTTGATTCTGGCCAGCCTGCTTCACAGCAGGACAGAGATTGGAAGATGGAAAATAATTAATTTTAGCTTAACTGGTTGTATGATATGTACTGTACTTATTTTCCTTGTGACATGAAAACATTTTGTAGAATATTCCTGTTGTCATTTTTCAGTAATTGACAAATTTCCTCTTCAACAGAATATTAATGTCCGAGCTCAAGAAGATGCTGATGATCTTAGGGTTGGAGCGATCCGGTAATAAGGGAGAGGTAGTTGAGAGATTAATGGCATTCATGCTGGAACCACAAGACACAGGGAAAAGACCACCAAAAACTGTAAAGGTAAGTGACTAATCCTCTCTCCTGTTCATTTTAATTCCTTAATCGAACTAGCTTCAACCAGAAATCTTTCTGTGACACAAGATGATTTAAATACTTGTAATTATGTAGGACAGACAGGAAAAACACTGCAGCTCAGAATCAAACAACATAAGTACAATATCAGAACAGCATCTGAAAGCAGTGCCTTGTTCGTTCATGTTAGGAATAATAATCATCCCATTGCTTGGGAAAAAGCTTAGAAGTATATAAATCGTCTTGTGTCACAGAAAGACTTCTGGTTGAAGCTAGTTTGATTAAGGAATTAAAATCAATAAACCTTAGTGATGGTCAGTTCAAAACTGATAATATGTTACATAAATTTATTTGTCAGTGGCCCAAGGTCAAAAATGCTTTGAAAACCTATGATCTAGATATATGATAGTTATTTCGTGGGTCCCTTATTTTTGACTTGACCTGACTAGTCACGTCACCCCCCTTCTCTTAAGCTCCTCTAGGTGTGTGTTGGTGTGGGGATTAGTGGATGACATCATTATGACCTGACCTCATGTTTTTAAGGTCACCCTGTATATTTAAGCCTCTCTATGTCCATGTAATCCAGTTGCCTCTGAAGATGTCTTGAATAAAGACGAAAGCTAAGGTGCTCCTTTTTTTTCCCCTTTTCCCGTGTGATTTTATCAAGATTTATCTTATCCACGTTTTCATTGTGGATCTACATGTAATATATATATATATATATATATATATATATATATATATATATATATATATATATATATATATATATATATATATATATATATATATATATATATATATATATATATATTTTTTTTTTTTAAACCTTTAGATAAACTTTTCCTGGCTATTTTGATACAAAAAATGGTGTTTTAAACTTAATTACACCAAATTTTCTAGACTCAGGTATCAACATGTCGTACTTTTCCTTTTCTTTTTAAATAAAATAATTTGAGCACATGCTGTGAGTAAAAGTTAAAAAAAAATTTTGCTATAAATATTTTCATTCGTGGCTGCGGCCTAAATGTAATGGGAGAGTGTTTGTCCATGAAAGATGTGTAGTTTAGACTTGGAAAACTTTCCCCAGTACCTGGAATCATTCTGGGGATGTGCGATAGTGTGTGTCTGTGCGAGATGATGTAGTTTAGACCCAGAAAACTGTCCCCGGTACCCCGAAAATTCCGGGGTGAAAATATTTGTGTCAGCACGGAAATTTGTCATTCTGGCTATACAGGTACAGTATGTTATAATGACCCCACTGTAAGCTGATTTGCTAAAAGCTCTATTCAGGAACGCATCTTGAGGGAATACCTTTTTTCAATTAATGACGTTATATTTATTATGATGAATCATGCACCATAAGAGGTTGATCTTATGAAAATTTAATATTGAATCAATAAATAAACCTGCCGAATGTGACAACATTTAAGTTCTTATCAGTGTAAACAGGTGCATATCCTTTTTGTTGTTGGTTTACTTAATACAGTTGTGTGGTAAATAACCCTAGACTTGTTGCTCATCGTATTTACTATAATTTCAGAAAGGTAAAGGGAAAGGAAGACCAAGGAAAGGCCAAGAAAAAAAGAGAGAAAACAATACTTCTATGAATGATTCTGGGACTGGAGGAAGCGACAGTAACGAATCTGAATCAGAAGAACAAGATAGTGAAGAGGAGGGAGAAAAGCCCAGGAAGACTCTAGGAAGAAAACCACAATCCAAGAAGACCCCAGCCAAGAGGGCAGCATCAACTAAGAAAGCCACACCCTCCAGGCGATCTAAAGTTGCAGACTCGGATGATTCAGATTCGGATGATGAACCATTAGCTAAGAAAGCCAAACAACCTCCCTCAGTTAGTGATTTAGTTCAAGTGAATACTCTTGTCTTGCTAAGATGAGGAATCAGTTGGAAAGTTGGAGTGAAGGATTTTTTTTTTTTTTTTAAATCAGCAAAAGTTAAACTTTCAATTCTCAATAGTTTTGGAGTTACAGCACATGACATGCTTGGTAGAATGTGATAAAATCTATATGAGGTGTATAGGAAACATCCAATACACTGTGCTAGTGACCTTTATTAACAATAATAATGCCATATGATTTGTATTGGTATTAACATTTAGAGGAAATGTTCAAGTTCTGCCCCTCTTGCTCAATGCAGGGCTCAGCCCGTGGCATTAGTGAGTGTTGCACATGTTCAAAGACCCCAGGGATGTTGCGAATGTTTGTCACACTCCTGTTCAAGGTGCCACAATTCCTCACAGTTTGCGAGCCTCTGTAACATACACCTTGCGTTTTATGTGATCCCACAGGTAGAAATCAAGGGGATTTATGTCAGGTAATCATAGGTTTCATCACATTCTTATCAAACCTGTCCTGTACTGTAACTCTGAAACTATTGAGAATTGACAATTTGGTCATTTAGTCATTTATCTTTATTTATGTCTCGGGAATACACACCCTGATATATATATATATATATATATATATATATATATATATATATATATATATATATATATATATATATATATATATATATATATATATATATATATATATATATATATATATATATATATACATACATACATACATACATACATACATACATATACACACAGGTTGTACCTCTCTAGTCCGGCAACCTCGGAACCTGACCGGTGCCGGACCATGGAAATTCACCCTTTTCCTGGATAGATAGTGACTTGTGCTTATGCTTGGAAACACTTGCAACACTTTCTCTGCATCATGGTCTCTTTGAAGACATATTGAAGGGTTAAGTGTCGTATATTAGCTTCTCAAATTTCGCGAGTTTTTAATTCTTAACGTATTTTATTGGAACGCAAAAAAATAAATAAATAAACATTTTGACGGGGGAAACTTGAATTTCGGCGGGTTTGAATGGCCTGCCAACGTGCATAATCGTGTAAACAGCGTCATTTCTCGTATGTACAAACGATTCATTATTGTTTATTACTGAATGTCTTGTTTATTGAATTAATGTTTGTGTGCAAAATGAGCAATACAATTCATTAATAATACGTAGAATATTGAAACACACGAAGAAATGACACAGCATTGTTTTCGTTGATTACAAAACCAGTGACTGACTGGTTCTACATATAAAACTGAAGAAAATAAGACCTTGGTTGTAGCTGTAGTAAAGTTAATATGGTTGTTTTAAGTAATGATATTTAATGCTAATTAATGGAACAATAGAAGTAGCTAACGATAATGGTAAAGAAAAAAAGAGAGATCGCGTATGTAAGTGCGCATGCTCACACGTGAAAACATATCGTCATTACTTTACATAAGAATATGAAAGCAACACTTATTTACTGTTCATATATATTTTAATTAATGTTTCTGAATTTTTTTTTATTCAATTAATGTTTTGTGTGTGCAAAATTAACAATACAATTTATTAATAATACGTGGAATATTAGAGGAGACGAGACGGCTGCCGGCATTGTTTATGTTAAAGTTTACAAAACCAGTGACTGATTGGTTCTACAAATAAAACTGAAGAAAATGAGACCCTGATTTTTGCTGTAGTAAAATTAATGTAAAAAATTAATATGGTTGTTTGAAGTAGCTGTAATGTTATTTAATGCTAATAAATGGAACAATATAAGTAGCTAACCATTAATGGTAAAAAAAAGTGAGACTGCGCGTATGTAAGTGCACACATGTGAAAACATATCATCATTACTCTACATAAGAATATGAAAGCAACACTTATTTACTGCTCATATATATTGAAGGGTTAAATGTTGTACTCTGTACAGACAAGCAGAGAGAGAGAGAGAGAGGGAGCAGCCGAACTGCCGGATGTAAACAAACCTTAATTTACCCGCGGCTTTTTTTCTTTTTTTTTTTAAGGGGATTAGCCCACCCGGGCACAGGTCACTGACCCACATTGGGGCCTGAGGGGCAAAAATTTAATACTCCTGTAATAATAATAATTCAGATAAAAAAAAAAAAGAAAAAAAAAAAAGAAAGCTGCCTATCTACCTATTGGACAAACTAAAATCGTTCCTGGACCACAGAATGCCGGACTAGAGAGGTACAACCTGTATATATATATATATAAATAAATAATTGGGGCAGACCCAGTCCAAGGAAAGCGAATATATTGGTGGGGGGGGGGGGTTAGAGAGAATACTGCTTATCTGAATAGTTTAAAGAAAATCATTGTGTTATTACTGCACTTCAACAACTAAGGTCTTTAAGTGTATAACAAGGTTATTAAAAGAATATTACATTAGCATGAGTGGGTGGCTGCCTCCTGCTCAAGATTCCTTTAACACTTCTTTAGGCAATTGCACCACAATTCTCATATGATTTAGGATCATTTGGTGCCAGGTTGATAAAATATTATCCTAAAAGAATCCCACACTGAACACCACGAGTCATTTGTATACAAAGAGCAAACAGCTAGTTGGCTTACCTTCAACACTTAGTCAATTAGTGCAGTACAATTGTGTATTATCATCACTTGATAAATACTATTGCAGTGTATTTATCATCACTTTGTAGATAATACTGTAGTGTAAAGTATTATGCATATACCCTGGTTTAATCATTAATGATTTGTCTAAATACAAGTAGCCACACCGAGTCATTATATAACATTCAAGGTAATAAATAAAGTTTTAGGAGGGTATGTTCATGTCAAATACTATATACTGTGTTATAAAGTGACCCCTGTTGTAAGCTGGTCTACTTAAAGCTCACACGAACACATCTGAGTAAACATCCTTCTGATACAGCTTATCCTTTTATTTTCAAGCCATATTACAAATTACATACAGTATTGTATTTTTTCTCTATTAATGAAGATGTTATATTCATGATGAACCATAAGAGGCCAATCATATGAGAATATAATAGTGAATAAATAAATAAATAACTTGACGAATGTGGCAACACCTGATCAGCCCCAGCCTGCTTACAGTGTCCTAGTTCTCAGTAGGCCCATAGCAAATCTTATTTGATCATTGCACATTGATAACAGTCCAATTTCCTTTTACAGGATGCTGAACTTAAAGCTATGGTTAAGAAAATTTTAGAAGGTGCCAACTTGGAGGAAGTTACTATGAAGAGTGTTTGTCGGCAAGTGTATGATAATTACCCAGAATTTGACCTTACACACAAGAAAGTCTTCATTAAGGAAACTGTGAAATCTGTAAGTACTCTGGAATATATTTACAAGGTACCTGTACCAGAGTAATTAATGTTTATGATACTAACAAAAGCAATAGCCAGAGAAAATCTGAATGTTTTTGCCCCATCAGCAGAAGCGGGAGCTAGAGCATTGGATTTTCCATCCATCAATAGCCATAACTTAATTACTGTGAAATATTTTAACCTTTATCAAAAGATGCATTTGCAGATTTTTTTATTCATATACAGCAGCAGTATATGAAGCAGGGGACAAGGGGAAGAGAAAAATAGGATCAGGGTTATCTCGAGAGGGGCTTCTTAGATAAGATACATGTTTTTATGTACCGATTATAATAATTGTTATTTTTCCATTTCAGATAATATCGTGATTGGTCAGCGTTACCAGCATTAAGTATAGTACAAATTGTTCATATAATGCTTTTTTTATTGTAGATTCCAGAAAATTATGAAATCCTTTACCAATAGGAGTTAAATTGTTTTCCAAAGACCCCATCAGTTACATAATGTTGTGTAGTTCTTGATAGTGTTAATGGCACTTGCTTTTTTTTCCCCTATTGTTTTATTTAGTTTTTATTTATTTATTTATTTTTATTTTTTATTTTTATTTTTTTTTAAGTATTGTACACCCACTCCTCGTTTTACACGCATTTGATTTAAGCGTTTTTGGAATAACGCGTTTGTTCAATTAATACCAGTTCCTACTTTGCACACAACTATTTTTTTAAATAATGCGGTTTAAATTTGCTGCGTATTTGCTTTTAAATTTGTCGCGTATTCGCCTGGCAGCTGAGTCGCATATGATGGTTGGTGAGGTGCTTGTTAGTATTACTGTAAAGTCAGTCATATCAACATCAACGATTTTAACATTATTAATAATAATAATAATCATTATTATAATAATAATAATCATTATTATAATAATGTAATAATAGATTATTGCTTCTAATGATGATGAAGATAATGAAGTACTGTACAACAACTGTGACAGCGTCCAGCAGTTTAGTGTTTACATCAAGCTTCCTTCTTACCGCTTTCTTAGTTCTTTTCAGCACTACTTGTTTGTGTGTTTATCACGTATCTTTTAGTGTTAAACACTGTTTTCCCCATCGAGCATGTCTGGAAAACATCCATCTGCCTCCTCTGGTGAGCCTAAAACTAAAAAGGCAAGAAAAACAATCGCAATGGACATCAAGTTAGATGTGATCACTTGCCCGTACCCCCGCCTCAGTAGCCTCCTTCCTCAACCCTCCCCTACCCCACCTTTGTCAAGCAGAAATCGCCAGTCATCAATGTAAGAGTTATTTAAGATGTATTTACGATTGTTTTTCTTTATTAACTGTTTTTCTTTATGAATGACAAAGGTAAAAGAATATTTATTGAGTTACCCTGTACGGTAGTATATGATGGTTTCCCTAACCTGTATCATTTACATGTATTCTTATGGGAAAAATGGGTTTAATTTACGTGTTTTTGAACTAAGCGGTGATTTTCAAGAACCTAACCCCCACGTAAAATGAGAGGTGGGTGTACTGTAATTAAATTGGCACAAATTCTCTTTTGAGTGTACTGTATATTCAAAGTTTTTTCTTTAAGCTTAACCCATGGATGAGTTACAGTCTTACATTGTCACTCATGGTGTAATAGTTTTCAGAGACAAGGTTTATCATGTTTCAAAGAGTTAAAAACTTTGATGTCGTATGAAATATTAAATTTAATGTCTAAATCACAGCACAGCATAGCATCTTGGCAATATTTCTTAGTTAAGCTAAAATGAAATAAACTAAAACAGCTGGTTACTATGGAAGTGTTGTTATATGTATGACTGACAGTAATCTGGCTCATTGCTATGTGGCTTACTCTTTTGGGTACAAAATATATTTCATATTTTTACTATTCCAGAAAAGACACTTGGGTTTAGAAATACTATTCTGATAAGATATTTTTACTTGGCAGTGGTATACTATTCTGGTTAAAAACTCCACCAACTTCTTGCACATTCACCAGTTTACTGGTCAATTATGTGTGAGAATTTTTTTTGTGAGGAAAGAGTTCAGTATTGAGTATAACAACCTGACATTGGCGGTTCATCTACTTGGAGTAATGGTACTGTATTGCCCAGTGAGTAAAATTCAAGCAGATCTTTTGAATATTGCTTGAAATTTTATTTTGCTAGTAACCTACTTTCTTAAAAAGAGTACTGTACTGTACACTGTTTAACCTGGTACTCCGAGTCATTTGAAAATTAATATTTGGATTTAATTGTTTCCAATTAATAGAGTATTTTATCCTTGAAATTTATTGCCAATTTTGGTGTATGCATTACTTGTATATCTTCTTAGTGTACTCATAGTGAATCAATTGTCCCAGAGGTTTCATTTGTGCCATTATTTTTTTTCCTCATCTTTATCATGAAATTTTCTACTGTATCCCTTTTTAATCCATCTCATCACTGAATTGGTTATTTTGTTTTACTGAATTTTATCATGTCAAATGTAAATGAGAAAAGTTCTTGTACATGTTACTGAATGTACCTAGACTATTTGTAGAATATATATATATATATATATATTTTTTTTTTGTGTGTCCTTGCAATGCTGAATTGTTCTTTATAAGTAGGTGTAATTAATAACAACCCACTTATGCTCTTTACAAACAAAACAAATAGACTTAATTGAGATGTTGGGGATTATGTGGGTAGATAAATAAATAAATATGTACCTGTTGAATACATCGTAAATAATTTTAATTGACTTACTGCGGCTCTGAAAATTCTCGCAAATGTTTTTCAAGTGCTTATTCCAATAGTCATGGGGTTGAGCTAATGACTTTGTTATTACTGTTTTAGGATGCACCTGAAAACTACCTCTTAAAATTACTGAGAGAGTCCATACTAATTGGTTGTACTGACTACACGACTCGTTGCTCCATGGGCAATTCCCATACAGTATACAGTACATTAGAATAAGAGGTTATTATTTGGAGCTTGAGTACTTGCAGTTACAAATGCTGTGACAACATGTAAGTGTAGTATTGTTTGGGATAAATTTCCTGATCCTATGACATTAAAGGGAATTTTGTAACCTGATGTTAATTATTCACTTGGTTCAAGTTTGAGACTAGCAGACATTTTACCTATCCCATTTTTTACAAGACAAGAGCATACAGATTGTAAGATTATTCTAATAAAATAAGTTTTAGTTATTTTAATGCTATTTCTTTATTGTGCCCTTCAACTTTTCCACCCAAAGTAGGTGGAAATGGATCCAAGTTTGACGTAAGTCATGTGTAGTCATATGAAAATACTGCAAAAGCAATGAATTACCCCCAAAAAAATCATGTTCTAGAGCAGTTCTAAACAGATATACTGTATTTGAACTATACTGAATGTATTTAGAATTACTCTCAAAGATCTTTTAAGTTTTAAAGTATGGTATTTTGTTTACCTTTGTAGCATTATAACAAACAGCTCAAGTTTTAGAGTGAAAAATTTTATAACTTGAAATGCTGTAATGAATGAGAGGGGTGTGTGAGAAAGCTGAGTAATACTGTACTAATATGAAAATTTTAAATTAAATAAAAAAGTACTGTCCTCAAAAAATTAAGAATATATCCCCAGTACGTGTACAAGCATTTTCTTTCCTGTACTGTACAATACTCTGCTTGGAACATTCTTTCTACAGTAAATTGTATTACATTCATCATCAATACTTTGCATTAGCTGCAATTACTTGATGGCAGCTGTTGGGTATAACTGAAATGGGATATACCCCCATCCTGCGCACCACTGTAAATCCAGGTTCCTAGCCCAGAAAGTGCGTTAGAGACCAGATGATTGGCACAGCTCTTGACCCAGTTGTGCCATCAGGCAAGCTGACGCAAATTTCATAGATGGATGATGCTCTTCCTTTTGTCAACCCACATGATGGGAACAACTGGCAAGGCAGGGTAGCAACTCCCTTAGGTAATCAAAGACTACCTGCCTTGCATATTATGTTCTAGACACAAAATTTAACCCAATTTTAAAAATAGATTATGTAAGATTATATAAGTCAAGTACTGTACAGGTAAAATATGGTACAGTACTTATTAACGGTATAGGGGTTCAAGGTCATATCAGCCTCAAGGAGCAAAGAGGTCAATGACAAAAAATTTCAACTAGGTTACAGGTATAAAATGTCAAGATTAAAAGCTCCAGAAAATTGTATTCAATGGGCCCAAATATCCACTCCAGAATTTACTTTTGTGAAAATGTGAGGGAGAAGGACCAGACAACATGGTTAGTTACCTGAGCCTGACTGGACGCACCAATTAGTTAAATCAGGTGAAAGAGCACATAGACCCACATTTGCCCGGACTGCCCCCTTCCCACCATGTCTCCTTATTCATAAAACGTCTGTAAATGAATTCCATCTTAAATGGTGTGAGGAAAGTGAATGAACTTAACATAGCTTCATTTGCAATTCTGATGACATATTGAACATAATTTTTAAGGCTTAATCAAGTGAGAGAAAGTAGTCACCTTCCTATCTCTTAATTCATAAATTCTGTACACAATTCTAATCTCAATGCCATGAATGGTTCAAGTTATCTTAGGTTCAGATGTAAATATGATGCCACTTTGGACAGTATTACAGGGGTAATAAGTTTTACATCCGTGTTTACCTTCCCTCCCATTTACACCCACCCTCCCATAAACACTCCCGTCTATCCAACCCCTACACTATCTCCCACCCACCCTCCCCTACACTCTGTCCACCATACACACAGCCAGCCATTTTGTGCTCAACTCAAAATCTAAACCAACCATGGAATCTCATTTTAACTGCGCTCGTTAAACTATGTTCTTTGCATATCATGAATTTCAGAGCGTTTTGAGCAATATTGAGGGAAATATGGAGACTTTACCCATCGGCACTGTTCGTTGAATTTGAATAATACCGTTGTTGGTAATACAGTACCTGCACTTCTAAAGTGATGTTTATTTGTCCATTTGATAGAATAATTATTGTCAATACAAAAGGACAGTCCAAAAAGCGTCCCAGATACCCTCCAAGTGACTTTATAGTTACCGCTCATGACTCTTCAGGACGATATACAGGTACTCCTCGACTTACGACCACCCGGACATACGACCGCCGCAGTCGTATATAAAAAAATTCAAATTACGTACTTATTTTCTAGTACCGAAACGTTTTCGTTCCGTACAACGGAGTGGGCTGGGCTGCCTCGTGGTGTGCAGCATCCACGCCGTAGCCCGCTCAGTTGGTGCTTGGTCATCATTGGTGTTAGTTATAGCGCTGTGTACTGACAAAAAATATTTTCTAATTCCCTTTAAAATGACTGGCAAGGGTAAAAGTGAGAGTTCTGGTGGTGCTCAGAAGAAAAAGAGACAGTCAATTACTTTTGTGATGAAAATGAAGATAATAATGCAATATGAAAATGGAAAAAACGGTAGCAACCATTTCACGCGACCTTGGCTTCTCTCACTTAACGATATCAACAATTTTGAAGGACAAGGCAGAGGCATTTGCTACTATTAATAAGGAGATGCAAATATTTGAAGAGATGGATCAAAATGTTGAGCGTTTTGCAAAAGTTGACAGACTGATCCAAGATGCACTTGCTTGCTACAGGGAGATTTACAATGAAAACAAAAGGCAAACTGTGCAGTCTAAATTGGACATATATTTTAAGAAGTCCCCCACTGCTGTCTCATCACGCCCCACCACTGCTGCCTCTTCACTCCCTAAAGATGATCCAATACCTTCAACAAGCAAGTATGTTAGCCTGTCTGAAGAAAGCGAAATTGATGACCCACCCAGCCCTGTCTCTTCCTCCTGCTTCATCCAATTAATGTAGTCTCCATGTTTAATTAAAAAATTATTGAGGCCCCGTGTGCATTCAGCTGACTACATTAAAGGTAAGTGCACAATAAAACTTTATTAATTTTTCATTGTTGATTACCTTTACTGTACCATATTTAATTTTAGATTTTCTATGTAGTATTTTCGCATTTTCGACTTACGACCTGGTCGTCGGTCCCTAACCCCGTCATAAGTCGAGGACTGACTGTACCAGCCAAATTTTACTACATCAACAAGCCTATACAGGTATATGGAAATAAAAATTTGACGTATTATTTATTTCCTAAATCAATAAAAAGCTTTAAACAATGTGGGCCGCTGTATAATTTCATTTTGTTTTGGTTTAATCCTAAGTACTAGAAGTTTTTGTTATTAAACAAAAACTATATACAGTCTCTCCTTGACTTACGACACATTCGACTTACAACAACCCGGACATACGACGGCCATGGTTGTATAAAATATTTTTCACATTACGTATTTTCGAGTCCCGACGTTAGTGATCGCACTGTGTACTGACAAACTTTTCTTTTGTAATTCCCTTTAAAATGGCTGGCAAGCGTAAAAGTGAGAGTTCTCATGGTGCTGAGAAGAAAAAGAGACACCCATTCTAGAATTTCTATGTACAGTACTAATTTCTATGTACAGTACTGTATTATTTTCGCCTTTTCAACTTATGACCTGGTCGTCGGGACGGAACCCTGTTTGAATGCATCAAACACTGAAATATCTAGTACACTCCAGTTGGTTTTTTACATGTGCAACCTTAAATGATGCCCCCCCCCCTAGTAGTCGATTGTGTGTGTGTGTGTTTGCACACAGGGTGGTGAAATGTGTCTACAGTAGTGTGGCAGCATTATGTTAAGTGTTAAGGTGCAAGCACTGATTGCTCCCTCTCTCTTTCAGCTACCGCTGCTGGATAGCCCACGTAGCGAACAGGGAAGCAACTTGCATAAGTCTTCCACTGCCAGTACACAACCCCTTCACCATCAAGACTCCTGCTTTGCCTCCTCGTGGCAACACACAGTAACTGGGTGCCTCGTGGGCCCAGGCTAGATCAGCAGGGGATCTCGGAGTAGCAGTGGGCCCCAGAGGGACGGCGCATTAGCCCTCTGGCATGTGGACACATCCTGGCGCCTACCATCCATTGCCCCGCTGCCTTGTGGATTAACTTTGGCAGTCTAGTAACGACAACTATAGGACTCAAGGATAGCAGCCATCAACATTTGCCGTTAACACAGCTGATTCACCTATTTAACACCCCATAACAAACACAGGTCATATCTGTACTAACTTACTCTGTAAGTCCGGAGCTGAATATAACTTATTCAATAACTGCTGGTGTTTCATTCTCCCATTGATTGGACAATAAAATTACTAAATCATCACATTGCTTCAACCTAAGTATGAGATTATTGCTGCAGCTGAAATATAATTTGCTAAATAACTGTTGGTGTTTCTGTCCCCCACTGATTGATCATTTATTTATTACTATTTATCATTTTCCCAATTATCAGCATACTAATCGTTCGGGCAGTTGGTCCGTTCTTTGTTATATTGCTATGAACTTTATTACAGTAGTTCAAGTGTTAGTGCAGGAGGAAACCTGTGATGTTTGATAATGTTACACTGGATAACTCCTTTTTCACGTGTGTCCGGGCCAAGTAGGACACGAACTCATGACAATATTGACAGTGCCAGTGATGAGAAATAATGCACGTTACCGCTGTACCTCCACCAACATCTTGATACCAAATTTAGGAAGCAAAATTAACGTACCGAATCTTTGTGAATCCGGACCTTGGTTCGTAAGCCAAGATATTATTTGGTGTGCCCTTTCTACAGGACCAGCAGTTCCTCTCCCTCGTGGCTACATTTTCTGCAGAATACACGTGTATGTTGACATAACATGCAATGACTATTACAGTCCCTATCCACCATGATGTTCGTGAATGGGTTTGTCTTAACACGAAAGGGATCAACAAACCCAGAGGAATACGGTTCCCTTTTCACTTAACCCTGAAGGATACAAGTTTGTTCTTTACAAATCCAGATGGATCCTTCAAGTGCACCCCCCCCCCAAAAAAAACACTTAATGTTAGTATATATAACTATAGTATTTCAGTCTCTTTCGCTGTCTATTGTGATGACCCCCAACACTGTGGTAACACACACACACACACACACACACACACACACACACACCAGCTGATTTTTGAAGGACGAGACCGAAACATGAAGCCTATTACGAAACTGCTCTGATACATACTGTACATGTAAGTGGTAACATCCACAAATATGCGTTTACAGCAATACAAGCAAGAAATATCTACAAACCAATTAAACAGAACCATCATATATGCATAAAGCTTTACACGTGTGCTCAGTATGGAACCCGAGGACTTCAATGCCGTCCAGGACTGATCCCACAAGAGGTGCGGCGGACAACGAGCGACGTGGCATTCTCCACGGACGAGATGCTCAACCAACTCCGCCTCTCAACACATTCCCAAACCCCCGTCATGTATTCTTCAAGATACATAAAGATATCTGACAACAGGGACGTGAAGTGAGTAAGACACGAGGTTTGAAAAATTAAATGTTCTATAATTCACGTTTCTATCATAAAACGTGCGTTTTTCCGTCACGATAAATCAGTGATAATCTCTACCGCCAAGTGTGAAGGCGGGTCTTTCCGTTCGCTCTGACTTAACGATTAACAAGGAGAGCCATCGGGAGGGGTAGAGAGGGTGGGAAGCGAGGGAGGAGTGATGCTACAGGTGTGGCGGGGGAGGGAGGGAGAAAACGACAGGTAAGTTGGAGGAAGTCGTGACGTCAACGCTGAGTTGCTGATCATTTATATAATTTATTTATTACCTTACGGTCAAGCTATTAATTTTTATTAAAACTTTTATTTTATTTTTTTATGATATGTTTACTTATTACATCGATGGGTATAGCGATGTATTTATTATCGACATGATTAGAGATTGTGTTCATCTGAAGAGAACAAGTTACCAACGTTAAATTCCACCGCCACCTGAGACCTGGTGAACAGTCAGGATCAGCCAGCCAGTTGGGGTACATCATCGCCAACATGACTCCCTAAATCGTGGAAAAAGACAATAAAAATGTGACAACGGAAAAATAACCAGGGCATAGTGAGTAACGTTCTACCCACAGACACGTGTGCTGTGCTGTGCAGTGACGATACTAAGAGGTGGGAGGTGAGAAAAGGGTGAACCAGTGTATTGTAGGGGAAATGAGTGATAGTGCAAGGCTGTACTGAGGCCCAACCTCCGTCAACACCTGCGGTGGAATGTCAGGTGCAGCAGCAATATCATCACACTGATAACCAGGCTGCTCTAACGGACCTCCTTCAGTAAAGTGTGCGTACTTCAGTGTTGTGCTTGGTTGTTATACGCCCACCCCCACGCCAACGCCCGCGTCAGCCCTACAGTACATCTGAAGGTTTTGAGAGTTCCGCCAGTAATTCCTAGAAGAGACCATGAACCGTTTACAGAAGGCGCGCGTCTTTCCTTACGCAGACTTACCAAGAACTCCAGTGACAGAAATTCCAGTGTGATACCCGAAACGCTCTTACACTATCAGTATAATAATTAACACCCTTTCTAGTCGTAAGGACAAATCTCGTCACGTTATCTCGAGGTTAGACTAGGTTAGGTTTTTCGAGTCATTCCTTTCTCTGCTATCACGAGAGACAACATGACGAGATTTATCAGTACGATTTGCCTCAGCTAAAAATCAAAATGTGCTTAATCATAGTGCAATCAGTTTATAGTGAGTTGAGTAACAAATTCAGCCATTTTACTAAATTTTTTCCCAATTAATACAAATCTTACAACACCGGTGACTCACTCCCACCGTGTTTACACCAGCTCTGAGAAGCCAGGTGTTGTGGCATGCTGTGAAGGAGAAATAATATCAAGACGGATAGATTAGAAGGAAGAATAAATGTGATTCTTTGTCAAAGATCATTTTCATGACACTGACACTTGCAAGTTTGTTACTAGCTCATTATTTTTTTTTTTAAATAAAACTTTGTCCTGATAATTTGCAGATTAGTTTGATGCATGTTCTAGGTAATACACCAGGGATTCGGAGAACCTCACTGCTCTTCAGTGTACATTCTTTGGGGTAGTTGACGCTTTCTCCAGGCAATGGTGCATGGTGTAGACAGGACAAGATCGGACACCAACACTGCGGTCAATGTGCCATAACAATTGCCAATTAAATCAGTGTTTTTCTGAAGCCATTATCACAGTGCCTCTTCCTTGTAAAAATTATCCATCCGGACAAACCTTTAAGCTTACTAGTCTGTTGGCCACGGCCAAGACAGATACTTCCCTCTGATTCAACATCCCAAAAGAAAAGAAAATCAAGTGGATTCAACATTCACGGCCATTTGAATAGGCAACAATTATTTAAAAAATAATTAATAATTACAAAAAGGCTTTTCTGAACTAGGCATCGAGGAAATTTTGCCATTTAGTGTAGTCAACAATTCATATGTGAAGGAGCCATGGCCATAACAAAGCCTTCCTCAACTGAGAGGATCAACTTTAATGTTCACTGTCATTCTGAAATGCAAGAAATATTATCTCTGACCTTGTTGCTTAACCAGATTTGACCAAAAAAACAGTTGTTCACGACTTGTGCAGCTCACCATGTTTGTGGTGCACTGCAATTTAAGCAGCGCGCCTCAAGGTCGCCAGCGGCTTAAATGTTACAAAAACAAAACACTAACGGTTTAAGTTTTGATTACAAGATTATTGAATACTGGGTGGAATTTATTAAGCAAAAGAGAAATCGATGTAGGGCAGCAGGGATGGACCTTAATCGGTGCGGTAACAACAAATTGTCTTCTGCTCGATTTAGAGCAGAGTTTAAATGCGTTACCTTGGTGTCGCTTATCCCATACTACTTTATGCAATAAAAACTAATATCAATGTAAGATCTGAAAGTGAATGGTACGAAAACTAATAATACTAATATACGATCTTATTCATCAGTAAGAAAAGATGATGTTAGGGATAACGTCTAGATATTGGCAGAATGTTGCACACGTGACGGTGCAGCAGTGGCAGACATACGAGTACATCAAGTGGGTCGTATGCGAGCATGTACAGCACCACTCCACAACAGAGAACATGACAAGATTAGTTATAAATGAGATTTTTGTGTGTTTATTTATTTGCGTTGGGGATAATAGTGACTCGACCTTATAAGCAATTACTGAATAGTGTCCAGTTATAGCAGCTGGTTAACATTGCTTACCTGTTCATCCCTTACACCAGGCCGAGTTATTAAGTGGTTTACGGTATATGATCGTTGACATTTTCCATATATATTTAATGAAGATAATTATTGGTTTACGTTACATTTGGGTCTTCGTTAGCTATGGACAAAACACAGACATCTACAATGGGTCATCGGTAGCTCACGCAACAGCCATAGACAAAAAAATAGCGTAAAAACACGTTCAGAGATAATTGAAAAGAAAGAAAACGAATGAAGTTAACGTTATATACAGCTTGATTAACGTAATCATATATAATACATACAACCATGATCCGTTTATTTAGTCTATTTTAATACGCTATGTTTTCTATGATTTCAGGGAACACAAATATTAATCAAAACATAAGAACACAACTTGGCAACATAAAACTTTAAGAAAAAAGCTTGAAGTAGATATAATAGACAATGGACACCATACTCTTGCCAGGTTATGGAAATAAAGACGGTGCCTAAATTATGTGAAAAACAAAAAACTCAGTGTCTGTAAAGAGTGCAGGTGTGCCATATCGCAATGACTCGTGCAGAGATGCGTAGTGTGAGAGGCGGTAACCTTCCGGTGGTGATGGTGAGGGTGATCAGAATCCTACTGCTGTTGGTCACGTGCTCCGCCCTCCCTACAGACGCCAATGGCTCGTGCTCAATGATCAACTGTCAGAAAGACTGCAGAGTTAGCAGCCCAAGCTTCCAGCCCCAGAGATGTGATGACTGTTGCACGCCAATCTCAGGTAAGTCACCATGATTATAGAGACAAAATCCCATATCTCAATATAAAATATTGAATAAAGTCTCACCTACTCGTTCCGCTAAAGGGGACTATAATAAGACAGTCAGTTCATGTCAGGGGGAATTTATCCCATAAAGAATTTACCTTTTACAGAAAGATAATTAGTTTCCAGTTGGGAAAACAATTCTAATAACAGTAACATCAAAAGGCGATAAAACAAAGAGGAAATATAACTCTTTACTTGCCCATGTTTGATACCAGGGCAAACAGATGGTTCCCACGACAGTTGTGGTCAAACGGCGGAGTAGAAAAATTCTATCCATGTGGCATTACACCATACTGTATATACTGACAGGTATCAAGCCCACCAGGGGACCCTATCGTGTGAGGGGAGATGATTTATGTGCGGGCAACGAAAATAATAGTACTGTATTAATACTAATGCTAACAGTAGTAATGGCAACACTAATAACAATATTAATAACGATGAAAAGAGTTATACGTAGTAACGTGTGTTTTTTAAAGGAATCTCGGCAACATTCATTTAGTATTTATGTTGTTCCCTCACATTGTATACATCCATTCACGTCGGGGGTAAAAGGATCTGTCGACGGAGTGGTATACCCTGGGTAAAAAGATTTGTCAATGGAGATGTGATCGATGTAAACACTATCATACCAAGCGGCAATCGTTAACTATAAAAGTCTATCATTTCCATAAACACTAGCATGGAAGAGACGCGGGTGGCGGAACAGACAGATGCCTTATTGCATTGAACTCATCTTGATTATGAAGATACAGTAAGTATTTCACATCGCAAGATGTATTCATAAATTTTCAAAGATGACTCACATAATAGTTACATGATCCCCATACAAGATTTTGTGTATTACGGATTTATTATTGATTGTAGAACATGTAATCCAGCACAATCAGCACTGTTATGGCCAGACAGCCCAGACTTAAGCTCACTGATACTGATATTAAGCACCATCTTGGAATTCGGTGCCCGAGAATTACTGACAGCGTCAGGAAAATACAAGGTGTTTACAAAGTCCCTTGTTGTTTGTGTTTATGGAGTTCCGCATCTAAAACATGGGTATGTATTCTTTATTATATTCTACACATGCCCATTGTGACCTTATTGGAGGTGGAATTGTAAAACAAACTTATGGACGTCCTGACATATCAAAGAATACAGTCATGTACAGAAAATAATGGATACAACACCAATGGTTCAAATATGTACTTTTCTGAGGACTTCAAAGAATTTTGTAAACAACCTGTAGGGGACGGGATATGCTGGTACTGCCTCTTGCTTTGATGCAACATATTAAAGTAAATGTGCGTTGGCTGTACATATTACTACTATTAAGTATCAACAGTAAATATAGGGAAGGGAACATGAAGGAATGGGATTCAGAGATGCTGGTCTGGGACCCCCACCTCTCCTAAGGACCCGGACCCAGACGTGTTCAGACCTACCACACCTTACCCCAAGCTGCTGCGTATTAAGTTACCCGTCTCATGGCTCCCTCTTGTTCTGCAGTAACTAAAGGAATGCAATTCAACACCCAGACTTTTAATACGAAATGGACCAAAGGAAACTGGCATAAGTATTTAAACACTGGCTAACAAGACTTTCCAAGTAATTTTGGAAGTTTTTAAACTAACAGCAGATTCCAGATAGCTTAGCCACAAAAAAACACGGCCTTGTTGACAGACATGGCGGATTCAGAAACACTTGTCATATGCAGCACGTCTATGAAAATGTCTGTATGTTATGTATCAGTGGATCCCTGTGAGAAGGAGAAGGCAGAGGTGACCAGCCAGGCGTGACGACCAAGTGTGGAGGAGGGGGAGGAAACACTCGGCAGGAAGAGCACAAAGACGTCGAGGAAATTTACACCACCCTAGTCCCTAACAGCCCACTACCGACACTTTGCGTTACAATTTTATTCATTAAACCTAATATCAATGTTATTATTATCAAGGCAATTACATATTATTGTACATTACTGGCAAATAATTTGGGGAAGAATTATTAATGAAGGTAAAATTTTCTCTTATGTCCACTTTCTTTGAATTTTATTCATGGACGAATCATCGATTTGATGTGATTGGTTTGCTGGTCGGACTTTTAACGTTCACTTACCCAAACACAGAATATTTCTCTCACGTCCGGTTGGCGCACAATACAGTATGCGAATACAGTAGTGTATAATTAAGCTTTGTGCAGTCACCGATAATGATTTATCTTGAGACATTCTAGAAGCGTCAAAATTATAAATTAGACTATTAAAATATTCTCATCAGTGTATGCATATATTTTTGGCAGCGCCTCACTTTTATATTTATCCATAAGAGAAGAATATTAATGACCGCTTCACTGATTTCATTAAAATATCGTAACGAGAGGATCAGTTACAAGTCAATATAATTGTTTTCAAGACGATACTTTATCACCTAACAATAAACCGCTTAATGAGGCCATTAATGAGGATGAGAATCAACTTAGCAAATAAACCACACCAGTCTGTCATATCTTAATCCCCTCCACCTTCTTTTCCGCAGACATCAGCAATCAACAAGAGGATTCCTGGAACGATAGTAAGTTATGTCTTGTTTTGGTTGTGGACTAGCGAGACTAATACATATACTGAACTAAAGGGTAGTGGAGCTTACATATAATGTAGGCTACTGTGCTCAGGGTTAGTGGGACTAATACATACAGTATATTGTACAGTAATCAGGCCCAGTAAGACTAATAATAATTAATACAGCCAAGGCTAGTGGCGCTACTACAAATACTCAGGGCTATTAGCATGGCTACATATACTCAGCGCTAGTGCCGCTATTACATTCAGCACTATAGTAGCGCTATTACTTACTCCGGGTTAGTGACGCTACTACATACAGTAAATCCTTCTCGTCCTTTACCAAAAACTTCTATAATAACTTCTGTACTCCATTCGTTTCCTCCTCTCTTCCGACCTGATAACTCTAAAGCCAACTCTCCCCTTGATAAAGTCAATCTCTCTGGCACCTTACTCTCCTCTAACTCCACCTAAGACGATTCCAACTCTATCCCTCCTACTCCTCCTACTGAACCTATGCACTTTCCAATAATCTCCACGTGTAGGGTTGCTGGTATGTCATCCAGGTTGGATGTGAGTAAGGCGCATGGACCGGAAGGAATACCCCCTCGTGTTCTGAGGGAGTGTGCTGAAATTCTGGCCCCTGTGCTTGCTCGCCTCTTTCGCCTTTGCCTCAAAACCCAAACTTTTATTTCCTCTAGGAAGCATGCCTCGGTTCAGCCCATCCCGAAGACGGGTGACCATTCCAATCCCTCTAACTATCGCCTCATTGCCCCAGCTTCATCCCTCTCTAAGATTTTCGAAACTATCTTAAACTCTCATTTTCCCCGTTACCTTGAACGCCTTTCTCTTTTGTCAGATCACCAGTATGGCTTTCGCCAGGCGAGATCTACCGGTGATCTGCTCTCCTACTTCACCCATCTTTGGTCATCCTCTCTTAGGGATTATGGGGAAACTTTTGTCGTGGCCCTCGACATCTCCAAAGCATTTGACAGGGTATGGCACAAGTCTTTGCTTTCTAAACTTCCCTCTTATGGTTTTTTTCTCCAAATTAGTTCTCTAATTTCTAGCTTCCTTGAGAATCGATCCATGGCAGTTGTTGTCGGGGTTTCGATCTCTCGCTCTTTCTCTACCAATAGTGGTGTCCCACAGGGTTATGTTCTTTCACCTACTCTCTTCCTTCTTTTTATCAATGATTTACTTCACACTACGACTAATTCAACCCATTGTTACGCTGCTGATTTTACTCTTCACTCATCACATTTTTTTTCTTCCCCCTAATTCTCAAACTAAATCGGTTTCTAGAGCGGATATCATTTCATCTATCAATGCGGATCTGTGCAACATCTCCGAATAGAGAGGTAGCAACCTGGTTAAATTCAATAGTAATAAAACACAGTATTTACCAATTACACTTTTCAAATTAGATGATCTCCCACCAATCAAATATCAGGACGCAATCATTCTGCCAAATTTTAAAATAGATATACTAGGTTTCACCATTTCCTCTAATATGTCATGGAAGCCACACATCCACAACATTGCTAAAGCTGCCTCACAAAAGCTGGGAATGCTGTAAAGATGCCGTAGCTACTTGACTCCTGAGCAGTTGCTTCAGGTTTATAAAGGATTCATTCGTCCTAACTTGGAGTACTGCTCTCATATCTGGGTTGGCTCTTCTTCTGTCCAACTGTTAGATTGGGTGGAATCAAAGGCATTTTGTCTTATTAACTCTCATCCTTCAGTTGACAATCTTTCTTCCCTTTCTCTTCGCCACAGTGTTGCTTCACTCTCTATCTTTTACAGGTACCTTAACGGGCAATGTTCGGTGGATTTGGCATCCTGTGTACCGCCGGCAAGGCCGTGGGCTCGCAACACTTGTTTTGCCCGCGGTGTATATTTGTCGGTCACACTAGAATAACCCGTTATAGTCCATCCTTTCCTCACGCAGCCAAACTGTGGAATGCTCTGCCTTCTTCCGTGTTCCCATACTCATACAATCTGTCTCACTTAAAAAAGATGGTTTTCCTACATCTTCGTGGTGTAGATTAATATAGCCTTTTTCTCTTCTATTATTAACTTCTTTTTACTCTTAATTTTTCGCCCCCAAGGCCCCGTTGTGGGTCGATGACCTGTGACAGGGTGGGCTATTTCCCGTAAAAAACAACAAATAATGGGCAATAGTAACGTTGCGACGCATACATAGGACTAGTGGCCCTACGTTTACCGGTACTGAGGGCTAAGTAGTGTTGCTACATATACCCAGGGTTCTGTAATTTTACATCTCTGTTGCTTTCTGTTTAATGAGTCTGGCGAAGTAAATGTGTCATGAATTAACATTACTTCCTACATGAAGCATATGTATAAAACATCTGTGTGCAGCATCGATGTTTTCCAAAACTAATTATTTAACTAGTCTACAGTTTTTTCCTGTTTACCCGTTTGTTTCTCTCCTGATAAAGTATAGGTACCTTTCCTTGCCCAGAGAAAATGTGTGTTTCTCTTCCATCTCCACTCCCCTCAGGAACCTTTGCACTTTTCACCTTCCTGCGGCATTGAGCGACCAAGGCGTAGACGGGTGACCGACTTTCCAAAGCGACTTGCGTCCCCACCTGCCAGCGTCTTGCCAAGTTGCCAGCGTAAACATGCCGTCTACGCAGCGCAGAAGGTTGTTGGTACTTTTAGAAAATAATGCTTTTCAACGTGTGGTACTGCAGAGGTACCCAGGAAAAAAATCCCATATATCAGAAGAGGAAGGGAGTAGGCGAATTTCACCATCTCTACAAGAAACTTCGCCAAGATCCAAAGAAGCTTCAAGAGCTCACCAGAATGTTTTCTACTACATTTGACTACATCCTTGAAAATATTCGACCGCCAGGGATACTAAACACATCTCTGCCTAATTTTAATGAATAGTTATGATCACCTTGATATTTTCTGAAACAGGCCTAGGATTATAGCAGCCAAGATATTATCTTATAACTTGTCCCTGACCTAATACATATAGTTGTGAATGAACTGGTGTATGATATTTTTTAACTTGCTGTTGATTTTCAAAACAGTGGCAACATTCTCCCATTGTCTGTCAACGGTATTTCGATTGTGGTATTCCTTTTTCATATGGTCCCATAAAACGGGCTCCTTGAAGACTTCAGCAATCGAAGATTCAAGAAAATGTATGACCGTGGGAGGATGACTGTCTGCCCCTGACACGAGGATTCGCACGACCGAAGAATCGACATCAAAAATTTTCAAAATATTTGATCTCTGCTTCCAGGTCGCTTTGTCTAGTTCCCTCTTCCTGGTCGCTCGCGAACGCTTCACGCGTCTATGTGGGACACATCAAACACATGTTTGTACGCGACACCAAGGTAGCTCCTTTACTACCGTGGCCGCTCGATGCTGCACATTTTTTTTTTATTGAGCACACCCCTACACCCTGTGTAAGGTGAAGCGCAGAAGCGTTTACAGCGCCCAACAGGGAAGCATGCTAAGTTCATGCTTGCCTTTATATCTCATGAGTTAAGGGCGTAGAAGGAAAAGCCCACCCGAGCACAGGTCATTGACCCACATCGGGGCCTGGGGGGCGAAAATGTAATAATAATAATAATTCATAGTAAATAAAATTTATAATAAAAAATACAAAATTTTAAATAAAATAATAAAATAATGATAATAATAATTGCACTGTAATAATAATAATAATAATAATAATAATAATAATAATAATGAACCATAAAGAAATAAAAAAATAAAAAAGAGAGAAATAATATATGTATGTTGTGTTGTCAATGGTAAGAGAAACAATTGAGCCCCTGCAATTTTGTGTAAATGAGGCAGAAAGTCAGATCAGCAACCTGGGACTTGGTCACAATTTTCGTGATGCCATATGGCAGCAGGGTCTACCATTAGACAACACATTATGCTTCCAATGTCTTGCATGGGACATAGCCTAAGCCTAGCCATGCATCTTTCGGCAGGATGGGAACTAAACACTAGTCCCTGCACATAATTTTCCCCCTTTTTGTATCAGAATCCTCTCATCGTATCCTAGGATTTTGTTTTCCTTAAAATCATATCCTTTAATACTGCATGCTGAGTAATGTGCCCAACTCATGAACTCAAACACACAAGATTTTAGCCTAATATTATACCCTAATTTTGCATCGCCACAGTCCCCTGGGTTTACCATACACCATAACTTTGTCCCAATATAATTTGCATTGTGCATTATGAAACACTGCTGAAAGGCCGATTGTCTCACCTTTTGTACCTTGGCCACATCCTGTACTACTGACCGCACCACTGTAATTAGCGTAATAGCCCACCACGCTCTTGCGGCGTTGCCTGGGATGATGTAAAAAACACTACATTTAAATACCAAAATCATTGTCTTCGTTACGTAATTGAATAAACAGTCTTTATTTACAAAAGTTGTGATACTATGTAGCCGTAATAACATCATAATGTGTCGAGTGAAAAGCATTGAACATACAGTGTTACAGTAAGTACCTATACGAAAACCTGTGGACATAATTCCCACACTCACAGTGTACAGTACTGTATTGTACAGGTGCATGTTAATAAACATTAAACCTCGCTAAACCAGTGGCCCTTTTTTTTTTTGCTGTGTTTATTTTTTATCTTTGTTAACACTAAATACTTCCTGTTCCAACTACGGGACATAAACGATGGCTAATTATCAAGCTATTCTGTGGTAAGGGACGTGAAAACCTCTTTTTTTTTATATACGCTTACATGACATGTAGGTGAGTCGTAATAGCTATTAAAAATTATATAAGATAATTTGGTCCCTCAACTTGTGCTAAATGAACCTATCTAGTAAAGGTAGTTTGTATATTTTTCAAAGATTTTTTTTCAGATTAAATCAACATGTTAGGTGCATTCTTACACCCTTAGTTACGAGAAACATTTATTGAACAGTACGAACATTTGTGACTGGGCCCGGGCCAACACAGCTACACATGAGTCACACCTGTAAGCTAGCAACTTGGATGATTCATGTCATTGTAAGATTACTCACCAACAAGTGTGCTTAATTTGATGTGCGTCGTCATGAAACATCCTAAATTGACCTTGAAATTGTGAGTCCTCTCAATGCCCTTTGTTTACTCTTCATTTAAATAGACAAGTTGTTTAACATAAAAAGTACATTGAATGCTAGTTTTATGTAAATCTATACTTCAATAATCAAGGTCTTTATCATGTACTGTATACTAAGCCAGTTCTTACACTAGACAACAAATTAAAAAATACAAAATATATAAATTTGGTGTTGGAGCAGGAGCTTGTGGACACCACAGCGAACGATTATATTAAATGCTGGATGTCACTGGCCATTCTACGGTGACCGGAAAACCCCAACGGACAAAACCCCAGTCTCATATATAAAATATAAAATAAAACACTATTATGTTTAGGTTAGGTTAGGTTAGTGTTGACAAATGACAACCCCGTTGGGGTTTTGTCATGGAACCCCATTCTACGGACCAGTCAAACTTTTTAGTCAAAATTAAGTATGTTCTAATTATGGGTTGTTAATATAATAACTGACTCATTACAATACACAAATGTTCAAAACCTCTTGCAACCTTTGTAAACGCGAAGTAACATACCTTATAAATTGTGTTTTGTGTTTGTAGAGTACCTTGAAAAAGTTGCTTATCCAAAACATTAGTATGTAAACCATCTTTTTCCACGCATCCTTGCATTCTTCACTGTTTGTTGTGACTTAAAACGTGTGAAGAGCACATAACGGCCATACAGGTGTTCTTTACTATTCCTCCTGTTTAAATCAAAAGGAAATGTCACAGCGAACATTTTGAAGACTACAGTCGTATGTGGTACGATACGAAGTCTTTAGTTAAGAGGTGAAAGAAGATTATTAGGGGTTGAAGGAAAAAGTGGTGAAACTGAAATACAGTAGGAGTAGAAAGAATCTGGGCTCAACCAGATCGCTTCATCTTTCCTACTGGTGTTTTGTCTTTGTTCTGCTCCCTTGGGTCGTCAGACCTTTGTATTAATATTGGTTTATTTATATAATGCTGCTTATTATTATTATTTTTATTATTGTTGGAGTTAGTGAGCCCGCCCAGGTCCTTGTGTAACTGGGAGGGTAGTCACATTTATTTATTTTTTTTTTTTTTTTTTTTTTTTTTTTGGAAAATGCTGGACATACTGTACACACTTCCAAGGACTGTAAACACATCATGAGACTGCAAGTCCAAGAACCTATTAAATACGTTGCTATACTGTAAATCAACATCAACAATTCATGTTAAACTGCCACTAAAAAGGAAGTTGATACAGCTGTTGGTAAATTTGCAAAACCGTCATGCTGAGAGCCATCCTGTCCTCATAATTATATACAGCACATTTACGGCAACTGTTAGCGGCCATGAAGACGATGACGAAACCCCGCCACGCGTACTGTAGATGTCAAACAACACAGCATAATACACGAGGCCAGTACAACGCTATTATTTTTGGAGACTTACTACAAAATCACACACTGAGTGATCCTAAAACGGTTGTAAAAGAAGCTCACTTTTGACAGCAAGTTAAACGAATAAATTCTGTATAACGAATTTGAAGGACATCGCAGATGCAGTACTACTGTAATATTTTATTTTCCTTGTTAACAATGTTTACTGTCTTAATTTTATATAAATCTTTCTGATAACTTGGCAATCGTTGAGCATAATTATGTACAATATATTTATTCCCTTTTGATTTGTTAAAAAAGACGCATGCATTTCCGATATATATATATATATATATATATATATATATATATATATATATATATATATATATATATATATATATATATATATATATATATATATATATATATATATATATATATATATATATATATATATATATTATATATATATATATATATATATATCTTGGTTTATGTGGACTCAGCCACACTAGACGTGTTCAGAATGTAGGAGGTTTATTTGTGAGGCAAGTGAGAGAAGTGTACCGACACGGCGACGATGAGTCATGCGCCTGGCACCTGCGTTACCGCTGCTGCCGTCAAATGGTATTTTTTTACTTTTACTTTTCACATTATTGTTTTTCCCTAAATAAAACTCCATATCCAAGTTTAGGTTGACTTCCAATAGATAATGGTAATCATTTCATTTAATGATCAGTATTGTCATTTAGATTTTATAAATTGGATAAATAATAGTTTCAATTCCTTATCCGACGTGGCTGCAAATCAATGTCGTTTACTTTATCTTGTCCTCCCCTGTGCAGTTTCAATGAAAATTGGATCATGTACACAATTTGAATTACTTTGGGTATTATGATGGGCATCGCTGTCAATTTCCGTCATGGCGGCGGCTGTATCATGCACTTTCTATAGTACATACAAATTAAACAAAGAACCCGACCTAACCTAAACCTTCCCCAAAATATTTGGGTTAGGTTTTATTAGGTTATGTGACTATGTTATATTTAGTTGTTATATTACGTTCGATTTGTCGCACCAATAATTCCAACATTTAATTTTTTCTCCAACGAGGAAGTAAAGTTACATAAAATGGGAATTTAATAATGAGTAAAAAAAAATTGTAATCCTGAAACTGATGGCTAACACCAGAATGCGTTGTTCACTTTCGTTCCTTTTTTCACTGGTGTTCTTTGGATGATGGTAAAAACGATACGACAATGCACAGAACCTGACTTAACAAACCGAAGAAACTTATCTAAGCTTACCTAACTTCCAAGTCGCCCAGACCCCCGCCATACTGAAAGAGAAAGTACTTACTTTGATACCTGGTACCAATAATATAAGCAACTTTCTTGAAGCGGCATGTAGGAGAGTATCCACTACAATACTTGTAGTGGATACTCTCCCCTACAAGGGTATGTTCGGACAGAGCGGGTTGGTTGTTGCGTGGAAACAGCAGATGGATTTTTTGAAGTTTTTAGTTTAACAAAATTATTGACAAAGCTTGGAGTACAGTTTGCCTTTTCTGAGTAATTCAGTCAGGTCTTGACACTAAGGGTGGTATCACTTCTCACTGCCACGCAGGACAGAGGTTCATACAAAGAAATACATCATATTCATTAACAGTATATATAGGTCAGATTCATGTGGGTGATGTCACTGTTCATGGCCATGCAGGGAATATTTTCTGTAAATAATTCATTGCTTTACACACAAGGAACGTAGAGATATAATTTTAGTGTCATATGATCAGTTTTCACCATGTTTTACCCTGCAATTTCCCTCATCCTTCATACTCTGCCCACAATTATTTATGATTGATAGAGAAAACTGAACTAAAAAAAAAAATTGTAACGTTTTTATTACTTATCAACTATCACCCAAAGAACATGTGGGAAATGAACAAAATCGAACAACTGGTGTTGGCCGTCTGCTCCAGGATTACCGTTTTTTTTTCAAAAGTGAACGCTGCGGCTGCCTCATAATTAAACTAAGGAAAATATATGGCGTAGAATGAAAATCTCATTTTTAATCGCCACCTCATGAGATGGTTGGTGCCAAGTCTCCACCTTCCCCTACACCATCTCCCTGCTAAATTCTTTTTGTTCATAACTGTATCTCCTACTCCCCAATTCCCACCAAATTGAATCCAGGAAAGTCAGAAAAAACCTAACCTAACTTAACCTATCCTATGTGTAATGCCGCCATATACTGTATACAGTATATATTGTGTTGTCAATGTGTACAAGTCATGCGACTTTTTTTTCCGTTCACCACCAAATCACCCCATCTACCAGAGTATTGTACCAGCCATTATAATTATGATGCTCCTAAAGGCCCCCATAGACGGTGTCATGAATGCACAATCAACATGATTGCGCAATCACGACTGACCGTCTATGGGGGCCTTTACGTCGGTACAGGTATTCTGTATTTCCTTTTAATTTGCGTTCTTCGTGGATGTTTAAGATTTTAGTTTCCTCAGCTGGCAAAGAAGCATTTAAACGATATATGTTATGATCACAGCTGTTCATTTGCTCTTTTTTTTTATTCAGTCAAATAACTACCATTATTGGACAAGAATCGACTTAAATTTTGTGTTTATTTTGATGTAAATGAAACATGAGGTAGATTTAGGATATTTTTCTATTTAATTTAATTTTAACACTCCATGACTTCATGCACGCATTAACCTCTATTGCCCCAAGAAGGCAGTGACTGGATAAACACCTCTTAGCTGCACAGGAATATCGTCATTTTACTTGTTATTGTTGAGTCAAGTATTTATTTCGTAACTCGGAAATTTTTACCGAGCAAGCGTTATTACCCAGGTGGGGGTGTGGTCGATACTAACATATGCACCAATATGAGCAATCACAGCGCCTGGTGTTGCTCCTCCACCCGGTTAAGTCATTCACATGGAACCTGTGTGATTTTATGATGGTGCCTTTGCACTGCATGAAAATAATCCCCAAATTGAGCCCCACACAAGGAGTGAAAAGTGAACTCCAGTGGAGGTATAGGGGTGGGAGCGACCCAATACAGTGATGAGGTAAAGTTACTACTATTCAGGTCCTGGATTCTGTTGAATTCTTCTTGTACCTGGATGTAAGTATACATTTTACCGGATGATGAGTGGAAACATAAATATATGCCCAAATGTGCATAAAAATTACAGAGATTCAACCATAAGTATGCATTCTTTTATCACCAGCCAGGAGAGAAAATCCAAGAGCAGAGGTCCAACTCCCACACAACACCAAAGTTCCACCCCCCCCTCCCCCCCGTGGCCGGTGGGTCGCGTGCCACACCCTGGGCCTGGAGGGTCTCTCGGCCTCACTGACTCATTCCTCCCCAAAAATTCCATTTAAACGTTATATTTTTTTTGTACCAGGCATGACCACTTTGAATTGCTGTTGCCTTAATCTGTTTTTTATTCCTTTGTAATACAAGATGCTTATGTTAGTCTCATAAAAAAAATTTCTTCATTGAGAAAAAAAAGTAGGGAAATTGTTGCATCCAGCCAACAGCGCTTCCTGGTGGAGTACTTCCCACAATATACTGTACATGAGAAGGATTCCTTTCCTGCTTCAACCACAGTGGACATGACCACCCAGCCATCTGGAAGGCCATTTAAAGTGTTAGAAAGGATCAGGCTCTTGCATCAAGTGTTTGAAGAACCCATGTCTGGACTATGTGAATGAGAGAAAGACCTTGAAGGAATTTCTGAAGGGCATAGGTCACCGCATCGGATGGAAGTAAAATGAACTTTAAATGAACATTAACATTTAATGAACTTTTAAATTTTCTTTATTTGTTTGAATTTCCCTTGATACAGTACGATGTTCCTTTTATAATGTTTATTTTTATGGTTGTGAAATAATTTTGTGCATCTGTAAAATGGTGAGCTATAAAATTTTAATGCAAGTGTTAATGTGTGCTATTGTACAATACTGTACTGTACAGGGTCTTTTGTGTACTGAGTTCAATCCTTGGCTCAGGACTGATGTGAGAAGGATGTTAACAGGTGCAACGCTACCAAACATAGCAGGTTTTCTCTGGGTACTTCAGTTTCCTCTTATACTAATACAGGATAAAGGTCACAACAAAGAACAGACCAACTATCTGAATGGCTAGTAAGTTCATAAATGGTGGATTGATAAAATAATAAATAAATGACACCAATTTATTTCACACACACACACATCAAATGCACAGCAGATGCTCACTGATACTTTGCTTGGCTGTAAAATGTCATTGTCCTAAGCAGCATTATCTTACCTCAGGACTGGCTGTGCTAGAGGAAGCAGTTAAGGAGCTGCGGGTGATGACTGGCATACTGCTGGGGATTGTGCTGCTTCTGCTGGTGGCACTAGTGGTGATCATCTTCCACATCTTCAAGTTCTTTCCTAAGCTTAGTCTGCCCATCTTCTTCAGCAATAACAAAAAGGGCAACATCCAGGAGACAGCACCACACAAACCTTGCAATGGAGTTGACTCCAACTCGACTGTGGTTAGGATTGCCAATTATCAGGTATTTCAATGGATTTGTTGTTGACAGTGTACAAAGAAGTCTCACCAGACAAACCCCAGATGGAAAATATCACACCAGACAATTCTTATTGGATAAAATCACAATACTGTACAGTATCTTAAATTATTTCATATCTTAACAGCTTATTCAGTTAGTAAGTTGATTACCAATACATTACCATACAATAAACTAAAGATTGTTGCCATGAGTTGTGTATCTATGAAGTGATGAAAAAATATGTGGAGGTATCATGTAAGTTTGGACCAGTTTTTATAAGTTTACCTTTTCTCAGATTTGTTTTTTCAGTTTGTGTGTAAACAAAATACTAGGCATGTACTGTACCTCATAAACCACCTTGATCAAATTCCATGAAACTTGACAGGTGAGATGTTAAGTTAACATGACAGGATTAGTCAAGATAAGTTTTAACCCATTGAGTGGAAGGGATTTTACAACTGCCTTTTATCTGAATCCTACTTATGCATTGACTTTTTTTTCAGAATAAGCACAGCCCAATATCTAAGCGGGTGTCAGTGAGCCAGTCAGTGAAAGGCCCCACTGAGGACACTGTGGGGTCACATGAGTTTCAGCCTCCATCCTACCGCATTCGCCATCCATCAGAGTCCACTTGCCCTGATGAAAGCAATGATATGCCCCCACATGTCTATGATAATCTTGCCCTCTCTACCTCCACCCTCCACAACACTTCCAACTCCTCTACAGACACTCTGGGAGCTGCAGTTTCCACCAATACACTGGAGACCACACTGCCTTCAGGGAACCATCTTCATTCCACAACAGCTGGGGAGATGACCCAGGTGTGAGGGTAGCAAAGGTATCTCTCCTCAGAACTATAAGACGTTTTTTGTGACCCTCAGCACCCCTTACAAAAAGTGTAAGTTTTCACTTAAAACAATGTTTATTTAGATCAACAGATAATCGTGTGGGCTCACATAACTGGGAAGATAAAAAAAATAAACTGTAATACTTAATTGAGGCAGCTGTAAAATGCGTTAGAGAGGCTTCATGTACATTAAGGACCTGCTAAATGACTCATGCATTTCTGAAAGTGCTTGTTTGGTGAATTTGTGTTCAATAAGACCCATATTTCCACAGGTCCCATGTTAAAAACCGTGATATGTTCCAAACCAAAACTTTTTGACCCTAAACCCCATGGTATGAACTTTGATGTGCTCCAGCCCAAAAAATTTTGAACCTGAAACTGAACTTAACAAAGATTAAACAGGAGTACTTACTAGAACTGAAGATGAATGCTGCTTTTGTTGACCAAGCATTGTTGGTTGAAGGAAATTAGTAGGGGACAGAGGCTACTTCCTGTCTCTCCATCTTAGGAATCAACTACTGGGTAGTTGTTGATTGTGCAATGTCGACAATACTAACCCCAAAGCTCTCCAGATATCACATACTTTTTTCATCAGTCCAGTCACCATAGTACATCCAGTTTTGTCTCCATGGTGATGGTCTTCCTCTTCATCCTGTGAGTGGCACTGCTTGTAGTGCTAGCTGTCTTCTTTGGACTTATCACTGTTGGGTTTGATGGTAAAAATAACAAGAAATGAGCTAACAAAGGCAGTGCATGTTCCATGAGACAAAGAACAAGATGATAAGTAGATGCTGCCGAGTTGTCTAGGCTCACTGGATAGCCAGCCACTGACTTCACCTCAGAGTATAGAAAACTCTTCTATGAGTGCACTTGCTTGGCTGGCTGCTCAGCCAATGACAAAGCATGACTAGCCAGACTGTATGTATGTACAAGCTTGCACATTGAATTTTCATACCCTAAAACAGTACGTTCATTAAACTGAATTCTCAATCAGCTGTACCTTACTGTAACTTGAACTTACAATCTAATGAATACCCTCATATGTCAGAGCCAACACACTTGAAAACAAAAACTTAAATGGCTTCTCAAGAGATTGTGCAACATTCTAAGTTTCATAATTATGGTTCAAAGTTTTGTGATAAACATATGAACAGTATACAAGAACAGTACAGTATTACAATAATGTCAATCCAAACATAAACTACAAATTTCTTTCAGTCCATAAAGGATACCACCAGACCTGACTGGTACCATTCCTACTGTTTACAACATGAGTTACAGTAAATTTCATATGCTGAATCTTCTTAATTTGTTTAAGACTCATATTTAAAGTTAATTACATCTAATGAAACCTTTAGATTGCAAGGAACTTTGTACATAGGAGATTGATAGATTTTTAAACCATGTTTTAATCCATTCACTACGGGAACGCCACTTTAAATATTTTACTGTATTTGGCTAACGCCAGATGATTTTATTCAGTTCAGAGGGGAGCCCATACACAAGGGTTTAATATGTAAATAATTATCCCTGCTCAACTATTATTTGAAATGTAAAATTTTATTGTCATGCAGGTGTAATTATTTAGTTCATGATAGGTATACACATAGTTCTACACCACAATACCTGTACGTATATTAAACTTAACAGTGAAGTAATTCAGATACTGTAATTTTTTTCTCATGATTATTTGGGGGAATAATTTTCTAATTACTGTACTGATCAAGTAATTTTAGTTGGAAGGTATTCCAACCAGACTTGTGTGGTGTGTGTGTGTATGTCAGTCCTGCAACAGACATTTCTATGTGTAATGTATAAAAAAAAAGCTTACATGTCCTACCTTATTACTTAAGAAAACATATCAGTCATACTAACAAAGGGGGATGTATACTGTATGTACACTTAACAGTTCATTAAGACATTTCTGCTCGATCTTGTTGCAGTACTGTATTAAGGAAATCTAAAAAATTATTTTTTTATTGGCAAAGTTAACAATAAATAGTTTTTACTAAATATGTATATACCAGTATAGTCAAGTTATTGGGATGCAAGAATTTTAAAGACAGCAAATGTACATATAATTTGTGTCCTGTATCTTTTATTTGTATAAAAATGTTATGTGATTCTCAAAATTAATGTTCCATTATAAAGATGTAAAGCATGCACTGGTAGTATGCTGCCCTATACAGTACGTACAAGAAATTTCCTTTGTCCTTTCCTGGTGTGTTCAGAAAGAAAGTACCATATTAAAATGATGTTTTTGCTCATGTTGGACAAATTATTTACCAATTGCCAAAATTCTATATAAAACAGGTATAAAGGTGTTTTGTATCTAAAGTACATGTACAGTATTTTAGTCACCCTTAAGGATGCTCAAATACAACTAATTTCAAATTTTCTCTAGAATTCATGTATATTTCTGTTAAAACTAAATTTACAACAAGGATTTATTGCATTCACAAGGCATGTCTCCAAAAAAAGAGAAAAAAAGAAAGAAAATGAGGAATTATGCCTGATGCATTTTTCTGTGTTGGTTTTAACATGTGAATAAAAAATAAATAAATAAATTCTTTGAAGCTCTTTTCTGCTTGTAGTAATGGGTGGCCAGACATTGAAAATTATACTCTCTCCCTTCATTCTTGTAACTGCTTTGATTAACATACCCAGTGAAGTGCTCCTCTTTCACGACAATGCCCCAAGAGTCATTTGTCCCTTTCATTTCATATAAACCTGCAGCTATCACATCCATCCTTATAAATCACTTGACACCATAAAATGTAGGTTATTTGCCAAACTCTTCCATTTGTGTGTCTTCCTCTCATCCACCTGTGGATCATAATTATTGTTATCAAACTTTTGTTATATATATATATATATATATATATATATATATATATATATATATATATATATATATATATATATATATATATATATATATATATATATATATATATATATATATATATATATATATATACATACATACACAGTCAACCCTCGCTTTACGCGGTCCCACTTTACGCGTTACCCTGCCGAACACGGAATGCTCACTTTCCGCGGTGCGTGTACCCCTTTACGCGGAGAGAGGCTGGCGGACCTCTTGCTCCGCGCCATTTTTGGATCCAAACCTCCCGCCATCTCTCCTGCCATCCGCCATGTTATGTAAGTGGCGCGAGTAGGTTGCACAGTGTATGTCTTTGTTGCGTTATCGGTGACGTCATATGACGTAGCGGACTGTGATTGAGCAAAGCATCCTTACCTCCTTCCCTGCTAGCTGTGATTGGTTTAATGTAGTGCTATGACGTGCCCCACCACAGGAGCGTTCAAGCCCCTTGGCCTACCGAGTCAGTTACACCCCTCCCGGCTACACCGTGTATATCGGTATCCATTGTTCCATAAGAATGGCTTCCACCGGACCACCACCACAAAGAAACCTTGCATTACCTGGACCCAGCCGCCCTAAGCCAAAGAAGACAGGACGTTCCTTAAGCTACGAAATAAAATATAAGATCACATAAGAGTTGGAGAAAGGAACAAGACAGGGTTGATCTCGCGCGCCAGCATGGTGTTAACGAATCAACTATCAGGACAATTAAGAAGGATGCAGCCAAGATAAAGGAGCACATGAACATCACAAAGTTTACAGGTGCTTCTACAGTATGATCAAGTATTTCCACAACCAGATGCTTCTTAAGACGGAAAAATTACTTGTGAGCTACTTGGTGCGTCAGGCGCGATGGAACATGGCGGTGGACACGCGCTCAGTTAAGGAGTACGCACGTGAACTGTATGCTGCAGTGTCACGAAAGATGGGAATTACAGAGCCCAAACCCTTTAATGCTTCCTCTGGGTGGTTACAGAGGTTTAAGAAGAGGAACAAGATCACCAATATCAACATTGGTGGTGAAGAAGCTAGTGCTGACCGTGTTGTGGCTAGGGAATTTCCTCCGTTTTTATGTGAGATTATGGAGGAAGGACAGTACACCGACGACCAGGTGTTTAACATGGACGAATCTGGTCTCTTTTGGAAAAAGCTACCTTCCAAGACCTTCGTTGTGAAGAATGCCAGCAAGTGTCGGGGCCGGAAGTTGCAGAAGGAGCGCATCACCGTCCTGTTTACCACCAATGCGTCCGGTACCTGTAGGCTCAAGTTATCGGTGATCCACGCAGCACGCAAGCCTACAAGAGCATGGACACGACCAAGCTAAATGTCCACTGGCTGACCGCACGTAAGGCGTGGATGTTCTCTACTCTGTCCCTGTCCTGGTTTGATGACTGTTTCGTTCCCAATGTGAAGAAATTCTATGAGATATTATATAAAATAAACAAAGAAATCACCAATCTTTTGTCTGGGAACACGAGGGTGGTGGGAAGGGGGGGGGGAGGTGAGGTGAGGTGACAGAATGTCTGGCGTTTGTTTGTTTATTTATTTGAGATAAGATTTGACAGTTGGCGCTGAAGGCCTGCCTGCGTTTTTATTTATCATTACTTAAGAGTGACTAAGCTCTTCCCATAATTTTCCACCCAAACGACCTGGGTGGATATAACTTACATTGGAGGGATTCTTGTAAGATAGTAATTTATTTGAATGTTTTTTTTCAATTTAAATTTTAATTGTTTATTCCTTGATAGAGGTAGTGGGATCCTAGTGCTGTCACTTGGTACCCCTGTACCATAATACTGTAGTCCACAAAACATGTAGCTATGCTTTTTTTATTTGGTCCCCCATCATACGCGTCCGTTTTCTCTCACGAGGACGCCTGAGTCCTCCGTTTCTTTCTTAATCTTAAGAGTGCACCAGAAACTTTACTATTTTTAGTAATGCCACAGAATTTGAAATTGCAACTTGCAATTGTTGAGGCAACTAGATATGTCTGATTACAGCAAATGTGTTATTATCAATTTGTAGGTGAAAGATTTTATCCTCAATAGATGTAGGTTAACATTTCACCTGTAGGCAAATGCTTAGAAAAGCCTAAGTAAGGAAGCATATTCCTTTAACACATAATATCTGACCAGTATGGGGAGGATCATCATGTCTCCATCAGGGGGTCGTGGAGTAGTGGTCCAGCAGGTGTCACGTGTTTTTTTTTTTTGGTTTTGGGGGGAGGGGGGGGGCACGGACGTATATGCGATCGGACGTTAACCGGCGCATGACTTTATATATAATGTATGACACTACTTGCGTCGAAGGACTGTAAGGAGCTTGAGATTCCCAACCATAGCCAGGAGTACCAGACGGCTAATACCCATTTTATTCTTGAGGTCTACTGTACAACAAAGAAAGCAGTACATAATTACATAATGGACATACAAGTTGATTATCTAAGAGTATAACTTTTCAAATTGCTTTTCGCATTATCGTCATAAGGAAGAAGTACAAACTTATTTATTAAATTCCTTCAAGTCAACTAAAGAATGATAGGGGAAACATCAAGGCTTAATAAAGAAAATTTATTTGGGTACAGAGTTTCACGTGAAAGAAAACTTTTTCTTTTACCTTTTCTGTATAAACCTGGACATTACATAAATTCCTAAATAAATCCGAAAATATTTTCATCCACTGCAAAACATTGCACTTCATTAACAAGTAAAACCATCTTCATGGACTGAAAATTCCAAATTTTTACTACAATTGTTCTCACAAAAAAGAACCAGCAATGGACAAATTATCAAGGTCATTTTTAGAATCTCTCCCCAACTTGGGATAACAATCCCCTTCTGTATATGGGATAATCAGCAGTTCAGAGGACTTAAAAGCTAACTGCAGAGGAAATGACAAACTACTATCATCACCTGGATTATAATAGGGTAAATTTCCTTGATTAAAACCTCACTCAAGACAGAGCATATTTGTGAAAAAAACCCCACTTCCTTAGATCTGAAAAAATTGCCCGAATACAAAATTTTTATAAAGCAAACATGGTACGAGAAACTTTTTTCTACAATATTTGGTCTTTATGTCACATATAACATAAATCATGAGTAGTACCAAATGAGTACTGTATTCAATGAGAGCACATGACTTGGGTTAGGTTACAGAGGCAGGTAATCTACCTTCTCATGGGGCCACCAGGACCCCAGCCTCTTCCACCTCTGCCACCTCTTCCTCGACCACGCGCAGCTGTAATGAATTAACTCAACATTAGTGTTTATATAAACAAATTATAATCTAAACAGTGGTGGGCACGGTTCCGCTAATTAGCGAAGCTAACGTTCTCGTTAGCGATTAGCGTTTTCGCTAACTTTGGAAACCATTAGCGGACAAATTAGCTTCCGCTAAATTTAGTTCCGCTAAAAAAATTTATACATGTTTGTTCCTGTCTATTGTAAGCGTGTGACGCTGCGATGCGTGTCTCCAACAGCCAGTCAGGCACACTTGGCTAACTGCGTGTTAGTACGTGTAATGTGAATGGAATTTTTTGATTATTAAAGTTCAATACTTTTTTTTACAGTAAATAAAGACTGTCAGTGTATGTTAAAAGAATCATAGAATGTAATTGTAAACTAATGTATAATTTCATTTCTCATTTATTAGTGAATTTAATAAGGATTTTTGTGTCAATATATTTGGTTATGCTAAGTACTGCATAAGTTCATAACCAGGATGTCATCCAAGGTGTGCGCCAAACAAAATTTTCTAAAAATTTACTTTTCATTAAAGTTTAGAGTTTTCTGTTTATTTACATGACTAAGACCAATAATAAGTTATATTAAAATGCACTGGTATAATGACTAAGACCAACAATAAGTTATATACAAATGTATGTGGTTGGTATTGCATATTTACATGAATAATGAATAAGGCCGATAGGTAGTATGAGAATGCAAATTAATTATTTGTGAAATTGTGTACACCTTGATAAGTTGATATCATCTGATCTTGGCATGGTGCAATTTGCTACTTATGTTATACAGTACTATAGTTTTGGATTCGTTTAATACTTTCTGTCTTTTCGTACAGTAAATAAAGATTATAAAGTGTATTTTGAAACTTGAATGTAAACTAATGTTTAATTTCATTTGTTCATTTAATTATGTGTACACCTTGATCGATCTTGGCATGCTATACCTTTTTGGAAAGCTCTATGTCTAAGCTACAAGACAACATAAGAAAATTTCAGCTCTCTAGGTCTGTTTTTTAGGGTTTTAGGAAAGAGAAAAAAAAACGAAGCTGAATTCATATAATAAAAGTTAGCGGTTAGCATTAGCTTCCGCTAATTTTTTTAGCTGTTTAGCGTTAGCGAAGTTAACTTTTTAGTTAGCAGATTAGCGGTTAACGAAGCTAACTTTTCATTTAGCTGTGCCCACCACTGAATCTAAATTACCTATAAATATTTTGTTTGCTTTGATTCTACTACGATGAAAATGTTGGAAGGAAGGTAAGAAGTTATTGATGCTGCTTTAGGATTTTAATACTATGACACTGCAATAAAGCTAACCAATATATACAAGTGATATACAGTATGTGCTTTTTCAAAAACCCATGAACCTTATTTATGCATGTTTAACACAAACGCTAAAAATTTTCAGAACTCTTGTGTCCTTTGATGCAAATTCCCAAATTCTGACCACAAAAAAAAAAAAAAACCATACAGGTTCCCACACTTTCAATTCAGTTTATACCTGTACCTAATAAGCGTAAAAAGAAGCCATTTGGCACTAATTTTCCAATTCAAGTGTAATTTGTTGCAAAGAACTGTTCTGTTTCTTAAGGTGCCTACAAAGTTTTTACCAGCATCATTATTATAAATAATTCTGCAAACACGACAAATCTACTGCAGATTAAGCACGGTTTAACGCTTTCATAGAATTAATTCAAACACTGAAGGGGAGATTATAATATCACTGAGCTTATGCAACTGCAATATATAAAGTAAAAATAAATTTATTACCTTGTGCTCTTAGAATAGCTGATTTACCACTACCTGCTGCACCTCCCTTTCTGCCTGTCATATTTTTGAACATTGGTGCATTCTGTAAAAACAAAGTAATGAGTTAGTTATTTACCACATGGTCATATTTTTCTTTTATTAAATAACCACACAATAATACTGATTAAACCCTCCTGAAGGATCTAAAGGGAACTGTATGGAATTAATCAACCTTACTCTATTTCTATCTATAATCTTCACCTTCTTGCACTCTTGTGCAGGTTGGATTAAAGGATATACTGTACTGTAGAAAGTCAGAAACCCCAAGTAAGAGGGCATAACGAGTATGGTGCAAGGCAAGTGTGGAGAATAATAGTAATTATCAATTTCTGCATTAGTAAAATGTATAACATAATTAACATAAAATTCATATTTGTGAAGCACTTTTCATTTGCCCAAATTGAATGTTGCAAGTGATATGGTATGTATTAACAAAACCTTCCACATAATTCACTTTGGGAAACAAAAACAATTCTTACACTTTAATACCAAACACATTACATAAATTAAATTCAATGACACAAAAATGAGAACTACAGCAGTTAATACAAAACTGCTTTTACTCATAAAAATGCATTCCAGTTGTTATTAGTGTTGACCATTATACGAATAATTGATATACGATCAGTAAATTTTACAATACAGTATAGTCTGGATTTACACGGTCAATTGAACCCGTGGAGGTCCGCGTAAAACGAGAAACGCGTAAACGAAATAACAGAACATATGGGATTAATTGAAATAGAGACTGGTCCAACTCCCAAACTCCACTTTTTCCGACACAATACGTACCTTGTAGTAAAAATAACATCATAATTTTATGATGGTATTGATACACACATAATATCTAAATAAAATACTACAAATCTAAAGGTGTTTAACACTTACGTTAGTAGAAGAGATGGGTCGGCACACGTGGATGGCAGCTGGTTCCGAGGCAGAGGGTAGATTAGTGGCCCTCCGGTGAATCACTTTCACGACTCGCAGAGGTTTGCAGGGCCTCCCTGACAAACCCCTCAAAGTCCATATCCTCACTGTCACTATCACTGACTTGGGCTGGCTGTGGTTGTGATGGGTTGCGGGTGAAGAAGTCCGTAATACTACGTTGACGACTAGCATTGACGTTGTCGTGACAGATCTGGTCATACGGCTCCATAATTTTCGACAGAAGGTTATCAGACACTTCATACCGATGATTGACTGGGTCTTTGTCAAGGACGAGCTTGATTTTCTCCTCCAACTCGATGATTTCCTTCACATAACCATGGCTTGGTCCAGGTAACTCAAGGTTTTTCTCGGGTGGTGGGGGTCCAGTGGAAGCCATTGTGAAGGGAACAGCGGGCACAAGAGAGAACTGTATACGCGGACTGAGAACAATGAGATTGGCCCGGCTAGGTCAGCGACTTCTGGTGGCAGGGCACGTCATGTTACATTAGACCAATCACAGCTAGCGGCGGAGGGAATGCGTGGCCCAATCACAGTCTGATACGTCATATGACGTCAGCGATAACGTAAGAGTGACCTAATGCGCACAATGCCCGCGCCGCTTCTCGAGTAAATTATGCAATGACCCGCGTAATTCAAAATTTTCATTCTGGCAAGGTGCCGTGTAAATGACCAAACGTGTAAACAAAATCCGCGTAAATGCTGACTATACTGTATTAAGAAATGATCACCAAATACCGCTATGCCGATGGCCAAGATCAAATTTACAATGGTCGTTACCCAATGGCTACCCAAATGCCTTTCCTGCATTGTCACTGCTATGAAAGTGATGTGCAATAACTCTCAATATTCTGAGATATGATGACACAATCTCGGTACAGCATAACGTGTGACACTTTTGGTAGGCTCTGCCTATCCGTGGTGTGCCAGGCTGAGCAATTGAACTGTGTCATGTCACCCAGCAGATGGTTTGTGTGTGGAAGAAGCTATTGTTTGTACATAAAATTATATATAGTCTACCAGTAAATGAGAGGAATTAATAAAAATAATATAAACAAAGGAAAAGAAGAAATATTGCATTGCTATTTGGCAAGTGTCACTACACACGGGACACAAGCTGGAGAACAGCTGAGAAAACCCACTCCACTCCCCCTTTATGTCTTTAACCTTAAAATACAGGTTGACAATCCCTTATCTGAAATCCTTGGGGCCAGACCCACATTGGGTCTGGGGGGCGAAAATATAATAATAAGTATAATAATAATAATAATTCATAGGTTTAGGTCGTGTTTCTCACTGTTTATCTTTTTTTCATTCTTGTATTTCTTTATTATTACTATTATTATTTTATTAATACAGTATTATTGTTATTATTATTATTAATTTTATTTTTATATTTTATTATTATTGTTATCATTATTTTATTTACTATGAATAATTATTATTATTTACCATCAGTAATCCCATTCCTATACGAGTTCTCTCACCTTCAACATGTCTGGCAAAATGAGGAAACGTATCTTTGAGCCACGGATAAATACATTCTCCAACCTCGCTGTCTGTCCATTGCGGTATGTCACAGTGCATGCCTCCATCTAGAAAAAAATATTTTACATTAAGTCTCAACTGGTATAATTAATATTGGGGAATTAACATACTGTAGTTCAAATAATACTGTCCACTACCTAGATTTCCACAAGGTTGACAACTACAGGTACCTGTTAAGTATTTTTAACAGCAAAAATAATAATAATAATAATAATAATAATAATAATAATAATAATAATAACAAAAATAATAATAATAATAATAATAAATTGCATTAATTTGGAATTTGTTCATAAATTTAATATTCAATATTTCAAAGATTGTAAAATTTTCTATGCCATCAAAATTTTCATAATACAGTACTGTAAAAGCATAAATAAATAAGAAAATTCAACCAAATGAAACATAATAACACTGAAAAATTATACAAACAAATACTATACAGGTACTGTAGCCCATTCACTTTAATGTTGCAACTAAGGTCTAAGGTCAATTTGTAGCATGTAGTTGATTGGCTGCTCATCAATTATTGAAGTACAGTTCCTCGCTTAATGTCGGGGTTACATTCCTAAAATTGCGACATTATACGAAACAACGTTAAGCGGATCAATTTTCCCCATAAGAAATAGATAAAATACGGGAGTTATGCTCCTGAGCCTCACTTTGCCCCATGAAAAACATTATACAGGTATACAGTATACAGAAAATTAGTGCCATTTCTATAGAAAATGGTGCATACATATACAACTACTAAGTTTGTATTGGTACTCACTGATGGGCGGAGGTGGAAGAGCAAGTGTGTAGTGGGAGAGGAGGTGTGTGGCAGGAGGGGAGGTGTGTGGCGGGAGCAGAGGGGGAGGGTGGGAGCGGAGGGGGAGAATGGCGAGTCACTGAGACTCTGCGCCGAGCCGTGAGAGCGTAGAGCCGCCAGACGAGAGAGGGTGATGTGCCGTAAAAAGTAGTCCATGACGATGCAAAACGACATTGTACTGAATCATTGGGACGTTAAACGAATTTTTGGTATGTAAAGATTAGCGACGTAGTACTGAAACAAAGTTAAGCGGGCCGATGTTATACGAGGACTTACTGTACCTGTATAGAGTAAAACACCGAATGTCATCATCACTGTTTTACGTCCATGTTCCACACTTGCATGGGTTAGCCATGATTACCTGATGGCACAGTGTCCTGTTTTCCACCAAGCAAATTTGAAGCTGCTTCTATGTCTATGTCCATGTATATATTTTGGAAAGTACCAATCCAGCAATACCTTAACTACTTTGCCATGGCCTCACCCTCTTGTGTTGTCATGCATGACCTGTCACGTGGTCACTCCCAAGATTCATCAGTAATGAAATTTTTTCACCTTTCACTTGTTTGGAGGCTATATTTATTACAGTACTGTATACTGTATCTATGACATATCTTTTTTCTTTTGAATTACTACATGTGTTATGTACAGTACTGCATTCAAATAAATTTAAGCCATTACTGTATAAGATAATAGTGTATGTTCAATACCCAATATAAAAATATGCAAAGCATAATGTATGTATGTAAAGTAGTTACATGTAATTTAAACATGATTACTGCACATAAACCAATACCTCAACATATGCGAGTTCAGTTCCCGCGAATCCGACTATGGTACTGTATCTGTGAAACACCCTCAGAGGTTTTTATCTATTAAAATAACCTAAAATGGTAAGGTGCTTATTTTAAAAACAGCGGGTGTCCGCCATGATGTCACACCATGACATCATACTGCATCCCATGCGACTGTTCTCTCCCGCCAGTCTCATCTGAGAGCAATTCTAACTTTAATTATATAACTGTCATGGCTCCCAAAAGGCCATTAACTGGTGTTAGTGCATCTGGTGCAAAAGAGTGAAGTCATGACTGACACAGAAAATTTAAGTGTTGGATAAACTTGACACAGTGATATCTCTGTTAGCTGGAACAATTGGTGCAGAACACTTCCGGGAATAAGAGATTACCGGGTAACGAGATGACTCTCTCAAAGCCGGAAAAAAAATCCCTCATCCCCGTAATTTTACGGGTAACATAAAAATGTTCTTGGAAGTTCCAAAAATTGCCCATTACATCATCTCTCGAACCCGGAAAGATATCCCCCATCCCCGGAATTTTCTGGGTACAGTAGGCTCTCGCCAATAACATCTAATAGGTGCCTGAAAAACATCGTTACTGTATTAGCGAAAACGTTATTTGTGTGACATTGAAATACATGTAAAAAGGGTTTATTGGTGCCGCCGCCCCAAGAATTTCACCCATTTGTTCCCCTTTGAAGCCCTGCCTAACACTTTTTGTTAGCTGAAATAAAAAGATTTGTTATTCAATCATCAGAATAAAAGAATTTGAATAATATAACACTTACCCGTAGCTTGGGGGAGTTTTTGAGGTGCTTGGTGTGTTTATTGTTCCGTGGCTGGGCATGGAGGCTACTGTGTCGAACCTCCGTCCCCGTGCTGGCCTCTCGCACCCAGTTCACCCACTTCCGCTCACACTTCATCAAACCCCGCAAAGTCAAAATCTTCAGGCATTTCCCCAATGTCATCAATGTCTTCTTCAACTTCAATCTCTCTCTGTTGGTCTTCCTCGGTAGGCCGGCGTTGTGAAAGAAAGCGAGTGATGAGTGACTGCTGCCGGGCATTCACGCGCTCGTTGTACTGCGTCTGGTATTTCCTTGAAATAGATTCTGTAACTCCAATCACGTGCTCCCTTTCACCTGATTCACTCTCAATGTCTTGGATCATCTCTTGAAGGCTGGTAAAGACACCCAATAAGAGTGACAGCTTCTGTGTCGTCACTTTCCTCTTCTCGGTCTCCCCTGCATCACCACTCTCATCACCTTCTTCATCCTCCAGGAGATCCTCGACGTCATTTGTGTTACCTTCTTGCATCATTTCTTCTAAATCTTCCCGAGTCACTTCTTGAAATCCTGGGGCTGGGATACTGCGGACGGTTTCCAACACTTGGTTCATTAGCTCTGCTGGCTGCTGTCTCTTCGTCTCGGCAGACTTGAGTTGTGGCAGGAGTGCCGACCAGGCATGCCTAACGGTTGCTTTCGTAGTATTTCCCCAGGTTTTTACAAAGAAATTGACTGCCTGGCAAATCTTAAAATTTTTCCAGAAGGCAGTAACAGTCACTGTGGAGGTTGAAGGTACGCCAGGAGGAGTGGAGGCGGTGAGTGAGGCAGGCGGAGTAACGGAGGCGATGGGTGAGTCATGCGGAGCAGCGGAGGCTGTGTGTGAGCCAGGCGGAGTAGCGGAGGCGGCGAGGGGTGAACCCTCCTCCTCCTCCTCGCTACTGCTCACAGTTTCAGCAATTTCCTTCACTTCTTGCTTATCAGTTTCCTTCCTCATCTTGTCATGGACATATTTGTAGTACAGCAACTTTACATTCGCTATGATTTCTTGGTCTAGTGGCTGTAGTTTGGAGGTTGTATTTGGTGGAAGAAACACTACCTCAACGCTAGGGTGACGTCCTACTAGAAATCGTGCATGACTGGGGGAATTGTCTAGAAAGAGCACCACTTTGAAGGCTACATTCTTCTTCTGGCAGTATTCTTTGGCATACTTAACAAAACAATCATCAAACCACTTCTTTGATAACTCCGTGGACATGTAGCCTTTATTCGTCTTTTCCCAGTAGACATTCAGTTTGGACATATCACATCCCTTGTAAGCTCTTGGTCTTTTATATTTGTAGATCACCAGAGGCTTCATGAGGCAGTCACCTGAAGCATTACAGGTTAGGAGGACACTAAAGCAATCCTTTGCCATTTTCACACCTTTTGCCTGTTTTTCTTTCTTAAGAGATAAATGTTGCTTTAGGGGATTTTTTCCAAAACAATCCGGTCTCGTCACAGTTAAAAATCTAATCCAGGGTATAATCTCCCTCTTTAATGATTTGATTGGCAATTTCAGGGAAGGAATCTGCAGCCACTAAGTCAGCAGACGAAGCCTCACCCTAATACTTTGCATACTTTGTGCCACTTCTAATCTTAAACTTATGCAGCCACCCTACTGAGGCATTGAAAGGAGGGGGGAGACTTAATGTTTTTCTTTCGAGCTACAGCAGCGTACAATACCCTTGCTTGATCTCGTATCTGAGGGCCGCTAACACTTGCACTGTCTTTCATTCTACAAGCTAACCATTTCACAACAAAACTGCTCTGTTATCACTATCAACCTGTTTCTATCACTTTTATCATTCATAGCTCGCCTTGCATTTCCATCACTACCGAAATATTTCTTAGCCAGCGCAATACTCTTCTTGGTCTCCTCCAAGTTCCTCTTAATATTTCGCACTGTAGACTCAGGACAGTTCATTTCCTCACAATAACAATGTTCCGTGCACCACTTTCAATGAGCTCAACAATCTGTTCTTTATCCTTGACCGAGTAGGCGCGCTTCTTGTGGCTTTGTCTCTGAGCTTTGGGGTCTTTTTTCTCATTCACTTTAAAAGTTCCCGGGCATTCAGGCGGTAAATCACTCCCTCCACCAACTCCCCCAGCCCCCACAGGCAAAAACACGGAAGCCATTGTTGATCACCGACCCTCGCAATCACATACACACAAAAGCCCGTAAAAAAAAAAAAAAAGTTTGAGTTTTCGAAAAGTCCGGATTCTCGGGTGGTCCGGATTTCTGGCATCCGGATTTTTGGACTTTTACTGAATAACTTAAATGAACACAGTGGAAAATGTATTTGCATCTAAGACAGAATTAATTCTGATACTGTATTCAGCACAACAATGGTTTCAGGATAGGCCTTACATCATGATAAACTTCACTGATGAGTCCTATCACCTCCCAACGTCCCTAAATTCCTCACTTTCTATGCTGTCCACCAACAGTCACTGTTTAAGCCTTCTTGGACAGGAATATATTCTCCCCCGCTTCAATCACCACTAATACCCCATGATTCAGCCACTTTACAGCAAAATTGTATGAAATCACACAAACCACCCTTCCACGTCTAAAGACAATGAAAGACTTCAATGGAACAATTATGAAGCCTACAGGACGTCATTGGCTGGGCCTAGAGTGAGAGGAACTAATATAACTCCAAGCAGGATATGTGACACTGTGGAAGCACCAAGATATGTACTGTAATGTACAGAAAACCTGACCCTTCTCCCATTACATTCTGGTTAATTTTGACATACAATACCACAAATGCCACCACCCATCACTCTGGGCCTCTTATGACAGGCCAAGTGTAGTACATCATTATAACAAAGAAGTTAGGGTCACATGAGCTCCATACACCAATTTTAAGAATATATCTAACCTGAACATTCATATTATCTTCTGCTTCCAGTAGTTTGCCACGGTAAACCTCTCCCAGCATGGTCTCAACAGTGACAGTGTGACCCTCTGCTTCATGAAGAACTTTGATTGGCACTCCAATTGACATGTTTGCACCTGCAGGTTGAAAAATTATAATTAGTACTGTAATCAAAACTCTGCACATTATACATGTGAACAAGAACCTGGAAATCTGAACCGAAAACAGAAGACTTCCTGGTTTATAGTACAGTATTTATATTTATATACAGCACACACAGACAAACCCACAGAAACTAGTACGGTACTGGATTTGGATGACACTACCCACTAAGACAAATGTAGCACAGGGAGATATAATATAAAGAAATAAACAAAGTAAGTACCATATTTTACGGCACCTAAAATGCACCCGCCATTTTAGCAGGGAGTATTTAGGAAAATCTTTTGTGTATACAGTGGTCCCCGGTTAACGAACACAATTCTTTCATTAACCAAATCCATTGTTTCAGTGGAATATTGGGTAATTGGTTCCAGCTCACAGAAAAGTACATACAATGTAAAAAAAAAAGAATGCAGTAAAGTACACTTACTTTGAGGTGTGTATGTAGAAGGTTCCTGGTTGATGATGGGAATTAGAAGTGGGGGTGGAGGAGAAGGGAAAAGAGAAGGAAGTGGGTGTGGAGGAATCACCTTTCAGGGGACCCATGCTTGATGCAGTAATTTCACCAATAAAATTTAAGTTCACTAGGTGTAATTCAAGATTATTTTAATTAAATCAACACTGCACTGCACTATATATTATCAATATATTAACTAAATTTCAGAATGACCAATAATTTTAATGTAAAAAATGCAAAAATATTCAAGACGCCAACAAAATTGATGTTCACCCCATTGAAAACAAAGCCAAACTGACGCCTGGTGGGTGAGTCAAGCAGCTGATTGGCGCACAAAAACCTAGCTCCCTGTACTGCATATATTATCAATATATTAACTAAATTTTAAAATGACTAATAATTTTAATATAAAAAATGCAAAAATATTAAAGAGCACAACTTTCTTGATATTTACTCCACTGGAAACGAATGGAAACATAGAACAGATTACTGAATTGGCAAATTGGCAGACTAACCCATCAGCTGATGCTCACAACAAAACGTGTTTTATGTATGGATTTCGTTAATCGAAGTTTTGTTCATTAGCCGAATTGAAGAACCCTATGGGAGGTAATTCATTAATTGAGTCGTTTGTTAACCGAGGGACCACTGCATTTTCCTCCTGTAGCCATAGTTTTCTTAAAACAATATATAGTCATGCGCCGGTTAACATCCAACCGAACAACGTCAGATCGCATATACACCCCCCCCCCCCAAAAAAAACACAACACAACACAACACCTGCTGGACCACCACTCCACGACTCCCTGATGGAGACACGATGATCCTCCCCATACTGGCCAGATATTGTGTTAAAGGAATATCCTTCTTTCCTTGGGCATTTGCCTCCAGGTGTAATATTAACCTACATCTATTGAGGATAAAATCTTTCACCTACAAATTGACAATAACACATTTGCTGTAGTAATCAGACATATCTAGTTGCCTCAACAATTGCAACCCAAGTTGCAATTGGGATTGCAATTTCAAATTCTGTCATTACATAGGAATAACGAAGTCTCTGGTGCACTGCACTCTAAGATTAAGAGAAAACGGACTCCTATGACGGGGCACTCAAATAAAGAGACATGGCTACATGTTTTGTGGACTACCCACTGTACAGTATTGAGTGTACCCTTTTCATCACTTTGTAATAAACCTAGTCATGCCTACGTGTGTTTATGATATTTACCATAACATTATATATATATATATATATATATATATATATATATATATATATATATATATATATATATATATATATATATATATATATATATATATATATATATATATATATATATATATATATATATATATATATATATATATATTTTTTTTTTTTTTTTTTAGTGGGTCTAAATGGTCGTAAAATGGGAAACTTGGGGTTGGGTGCCTGGAACCAATTAGAATAAATCCTATAGATTTCTGTACTTTCGGACAACATCCATTTTGGTTAACGTCATGTTTCCAAGAACGTATCTAGGACGTTAACCGGCGCATGACTGCATACAGTACTAGTAAATGTGAGGAATAAATAAAAATATCAATGTTACAACCAAAAAAATACTGTAGTATTGCCAAACCAGTAAATAAAAGCCAAATGAAGGTTTAACACAGTTGCCATTTGCATACACATCCGTACTCCCTATTCACCATAGAAACGGCGACGCTACCTCCAATGATTCGTAAGCAATGCCTCCCCACACCATCTGCCCAGCAGTCCCCCCCCCCCCCACTAAGCCAGCTAACTCGTGTGCAAAGAAATGTATATTAATCTTATGTGTTTGCGCTTAGGACAATTATTTCTTTTACCTTTTCACAATATGTATGAAGGCTGGTGAGTGCATGTATATCAGTAAAAATAAATGAAGAAAGTTACGTTTATCTACCCGAAAATACGAGTTGAAAAACAACAGCCTGGCCCAGTAGTCTGGTGGTTACAGAGACAAGTCTAAACTGGCTACAATGCCGCCAGCGATGTTAACAGAAGTAAATGTGAAAAGAAAGTTATCTGTAAATCTTCATTTTTATCAGGTATTTGCAGATTGAAAAATAAATGTTGCAGGTATGGCACTAATAGATAGTAACGCTTGTAAGAGTTCTGAAATGGTTACTGCATAGGTACCTTTGAAGAGTTGGGTGTCTGCCGTACGGACGTTAATTGTCTCAGGTTATCGTCATACATAGAGTAGAGTAGAATACAGTACAGAGTAGTTACAGATCAACCTTTTATATTTATAATTAATTTTTAATTAATCAAAAATAATAATGTTTAAGTAAGAAATAACATTTCTAATTCTGGAGTTGGGTTAGGTAGAGTTTAGCTTACTGGAGACAGCAACTATGGGATTTATTAGCTTTGGGGAACCCGCAACTTCACATGCAAACTCAAAGCTCTTTAAAAATCACTTTTGACAATATCTGAAGAAAGATGACTCGAAGTAGATGGCCATTAGTATAACATATTGACAAGTAGAAAACCATTATCATCAATACAGTACAGTACTGAAAAAAAAATAAATAAATAAATACAAACAATGGTACTGTATATTGTACATTATTTAATTAAGTACAGTATACAGTACTGTACTGGTACCAATGTGCTGTATAATACCTGAATTTTGTAAATATGTACAGCATAGGTACATCATTTATGATAAAAGACTTCCTGGTACTTTTCTATATTCTTGCTCTTCCCATCTTTTGCTATTCATAGTCTTCTATAAGACAACAAATTCATTATAGAATTTTGGACAATTTCAGATACTGTATATTGACAAAAGGAAAATGTTAGTAAGTTTAAGCAAGATCGTGCTTGAAAAGTGTGCCTTAATATAGAAGTTAAAAATTCTGTAAAGTTTTTAACATACTGGACTTTATTACCGAGTACTGTACACATGTATAGTACAGTACAGCACAGGCTCTCTTTTACCAGGTGTAATGTATGCCAAGTTTAAACACAGTATGGCTACTTGCTTTTACAAGACAATGCTGATCTGTTTAGCTGTACTACTTCATTAGAAACAATCAAAGCTATGATATCCTGGAGCTTTAATAAAATAAGACCTTGTCTATAACACTACAACCATCCCTGTGAGGGTAAAACTTAAAAAAATCAACTGAATATTTTTTTTTTTATTTCTCTACTTTTATAAATTCCCTTTCCTAGTTTCTCAATGCCATTCTCCAATCACACAAAGTCTTAAATGTGCAAGCATGTTGATAACTACAAAACATGAGAAGCTACTGTATTACATACTCTATTATACCTTTTACTTCAACATGTGGATCAAGCAATGATCCAAAAATCTCCCCTTGGAATTTTGTCATGAATTTGACCTCAAAACAAAAATTTTATACAGTACTGTACAGTATTGTGCACAACAATGTTGGCATGGGAGGTTTCATCAAAATTTCTGAGGCGTTATTTAAGATCCACACAAGGTTTGAGACCCAGTTGGACTGAAAGGCACCAAAACTGCAAATGATATACAGTAAGACCTCATATTTCGCCAGCACTATCTAATGTAACCAAGTCTTATATTAGGCGTAAAATATCGTGAATTTCGCGAGATCCAGCCAGCTGAATGCTGGCCACCGTCTTGAATGACGTCACAGCCCTCATACCAGTTACAGTCATTTCTAGTACAACGCGTGTCTTGTCAACGCAAATTGATTGCAATGCGATTGATGAATAGGGGAATGCTGTTTGTAAAACACGAACTTTTTCATAAATGTTGGCTATAGCGCGATTATGCAATGTTTTACAGTTCACGTTCGATACATGTTCAATTGATCCGTGTCTATGTTTGTGAAGTGTTTTTTGAGAGGTACTGTACAGTAATCCCGTGTTTTTCGCGGGAATTACGTTCCTGAAACCCCCACGAAAAGCCAAAACCGCAAATATTCTTTTTGGAATCACTGTACTTGTGGTCACACTGATCACTGATGCACTGTGCCGGCATTTACTAACATCATTATTTGAAACTAATCATTTTGTAGAACTGTATAATAATGGAAAAATGTAAATGCAGTTATATACAAAAAAAAATTATTTACAGTAGTACAAGTAAATAAAAAAATTTATATTTTGCCGAGGTCGGCAACACCCGCATTGCCAGCCTCTCCCTGCTGTTCCAGCGACTGCCCGCCCTCACGCCAGACAGCCAGTCCTCTTCCACCCACATTGCTCCACTTGTAGACTTGTATTCTGACAAGACACAAATTAATTGTCAGTCTTCACCATAGCTCATACCACCTCCGAGCTTGTCCAATAAAACTGTTTTTTCCGTTAAGGTCATCACTATTCTTGATCTTTTGGTCACTTCAGTCTTTGTTTGTAATATTTGCCTTTGATGTGGCTGGCTTACATCCCAGAGCCATGTGCAAGGACAAATAGAAGAGGTAATCACATAATCACAGTAGCGTTCACAGTACGGTAGGCACGTGTGGACTGAGGCAACTCGGAGCAGCCGGTGTCTGAGGCGGGAAAGGGTGGTGTCTGTTTGCCACACCGCACAGGAGAATATTGAAAATGGCACAAAATTTAAATTTGTTTTTAAAGGAGATTTTATATACAGCATATAAAAATTTTTAGTAAAAAAACAGTGAATGGTCAAATGCAAAAAACATGGGATTACTGTACTCAGAAAATCTTTTTTTTCTTTGGCAAATGTAGCTGTTACCCATAAATACTGTATGAAAAGAATAAGTAAAAACCATGTTTTGCAGTGAGGACTAATAATTGTTTACACCAGCGCTCTCTGTTTACATCACGTGATCAGTTGAATCGCGAGGTTTCTGTCAAGTACTCTGTGATTTTCGCTATTTTCTCCAATTTTGTTGTGTTAGCGATGAATACGGAAAGACAAGGTAAGAAGAATGTTTCCAAGAAGCGTTCTGGTGATCGAATTACCGGTGGTGAACGTAAGAGGTTTACAAGAACGCAACTAGCCTGCGCCATCCTAGCGACCGACTGGGCTGTTATTGTGTGCTTTTTGGGTGGTGCTACCACCTGTCAAGTCAAGATAAGGGCCTCTACCTCTACTGGGGGTTCTACTGGTGCTGGTGGGACAGACCCACCTAAGGAAAAGGAGAAGCGGGACTATCATAAGGGAGTTAAGTTTGCCAAGTACTCGATGCAGGATAAGCAGCGTGTGATTAAATTACTTGAGGAAGGCCTAAAAACTAGTTTCTGGAAAGCAAAATCAAGTCAATAAAGGCACAATTTGTAGCATTTGGAGGTTATAAATGGGAAAAATCAGAGGTTGATGTAGAATGGCCAGTCTATATTGTTATTTTTCCCATTAGTTTATGTATTTGCATTTGGCGAATTTGAATTTGGCGCAATTTTTCCAGTCTATATTACTCGCAAAATACAAGATCTTACTGTACAGTACTGTACATAATTCAGTAGCTAATTTAAATTCCAAATAATCAAAAGAGGTACAGTATTTAATTTTTAATCACTTGTTCCAAGACTCCACAGTTTTACAGAAATTGTTTTTATACCTTATCAGACAATTGTGATTTACATAATTTAATTTTGTGTTGAGTTGATTCTACAACAAAAAAAATCATGTTCATAAACATGTACAGTCAGCCAAAGATGCGCCGACCCCACCCTGGGTCTCATGCTCGCAATTTTACCTGGCAATACCCCTGTACTTGGTACAGGAAGGCTGTATGTAAAGGTGATTGTTCTTGGTGGATCTGTTTTTGGCTGTATCACTCAGGATAAATATTAAACAAACCAAAGGTAGAATTTTTATAATAATAAACTACTCATTGTTATTTAAGGTCATGAGAAGTTTCCAAATGTTCGTATATTTGTTTAAATAATGAAGAAAATTTGACGTGAGAATCTTGTGGCAGCTGTGGTTGTAGTCGAGTTGCCAATTCATTAATATAATTTCCTTCATTATTTAAGCAAATATACAAACATTTGAAAACGTCTCATGACCTTAAATAACAATTAGTTTATTATTATAAAAATTCTACCTTTGGTTTGTTAAATATTTATCCTGACAGTGATACAGCCAAAAACAGATCCACCAAGAACAATCACCTTTACATCCAGCCTTCCTGTACCAAGTACAGGGGTATTGCCAGGTAAAATTGCGAGCATGAGACCCAGGGTGGGGTCGGTGCATCTTTGGCTGACTGTACATGGAAGTACTGTACAGGATATACAAAGAAAACATAGGTTATTGGCTTGCTTAGTAAATTATATTTGTACTTTTTGTCATACATGTCTAACAATTCTTTTAGCTTTAACAATTCTTTTAACATATCCTCAGGATAACAAACATTATAATACCATATTCAAAAGGTAGCATTAACTATTTGTTCACGTGTTAATGGTTAAACTTTAATTTACCGTGATAATTAAAAGGTGAATGATATAATCAATCAGCAAATTTTAAAAATAATTTTACAGTACCATACAATATACTTACAGGTACCTATGTATTATTGTATTTATGATTTTAGCATTCATATAACCGTGTCAAGGCTCCAAGTAGTAGTATACAGAATTTAAAATGTTAGTCTTATACAGTCACTTAGTAACCAAGCTAATATGACTCCCACAGATATCTGGATAAAACTAGTAGGTAGTATGTAAACACCTGAACAAATATGAATTAAATACATATTAGCATTGAAAGAATCTAAATAATCCTTACTTAAAACTGGATTCATTCACAATACACATTGTATAACTTGTTCATGAGCAAAGTTTATGTAAACAAGAACCACCAAATACCATCAGGGAAAAACTAGTAAACATTAAACAAATATGAATTACAAAAATATAAATATTGAAAGAACTTAGGTAGTTCTTACTTTAAAACTAGTTTCATTCTTAATATACATCATATAACTTCCCTATTAGCATAGTTTTCTTAAGAATCAATCATTCATAGTTTCCAGAGTAGATACAGTACTGTACTGAGGTGACAAGTTTAAATTGGTCACATTCTCATTAATCACAGAAATTGAATAAAACTTCTTCCCAATCCTTCTATACAGTGAAATATGACAACTTTCTACTAGTATTCAATTAACAATTTATCAATCATACTAAAAGATCCATGCAGTGACTATCTGACATACAGCACCATCAACAACTCTTCATGACAAAGAAACTAAATTTAGCGATGTCTGTTCTTCTTGCTACTTTTCTTGATTTTATGCGAGCTCTTGGATACCTTGTGGATCATAGGTGTGTCTCGAGAAGAGTCTCCATTAACACCAGGATTAACTGAGTCCTTGGAATTGTCTTCACTGCCAGAGTTTACATCATTTGTGTCAGTATTGTCACCCAATCGATCACCCATTTGCTCAACAATGCCTCTTACAGCAGCCATGGATGTGATGGATGATTTGCTAAATAATCGCTCGGCTTCCTTGAACTTTCTGTTCCGTTTATCATTTTTGGCATTTGTATTCTTGTTGGTAACAAGGTATCTGTCCCACCCTCGAATAATATTTCCATATAACTGAGTATCTTCCAGGTATGAACCCTCAAAAGCATGAATCTGGCGTTCTAATAAGGCTAAATTGTCTGCTATTTCAGCACGTCTTTTAACAAGCTCAGCCAACTCTGCTCGTGTATCATTACCGGTCCCTGACCCAGAGTTGCTCTTTGACATCTTCATTTTACCAGTACTGTACAGGTAAACTATTACCCAGGAACTACTGATGTAAATATCAGTAAACTTTGAACTTTTTCTATACAGGACTGTGGATTAGTCTGAAGAAACTTTCCTGTATATAATGCAAAGAAACAATGACCACAGCCCACGTCGAGTTTGTACTAGGAGCCTCAACGAACAAAAAGTTATGGGGAGCACAAACACGATGTAGCAGCACCACGCTCAAACCTAGAAAAAAAGAGGCAAATTAATATGTACAAGTTTTAAAGAGGTGCTCATTAGCTACTTGTTAATACCTAGCTACCTAGCTCACCAGGAGTTATTCCTATAACACTGGAATCATGAGCTAGGAGTCACTGATGAGCTTCTTTAAAACATACACACATTAATTCCTCTTCCAAAGCACATGGATTTCACAAACCCAAAGAAGTGACCTCCTCATAAAAAATGACCTCTTAAACAAGACATCTCAAAACCACAAAACACAATTAATTTAAATAATAATTTATATAGGAAAACACTATCAGCCTCATTTTTGGGGGGTTTTACTCAGGAATAAATTATCTTATGCAATTTGAACAAACATTACCATTCCTCTTTGAGGCCACAGTTTATGTGAGCTAAGCCTGAACTGTGGAGAACCACTAAGAAATAAAACTACAGCAGTTTACTATAAAGTCCACAAATCCATGGAATGCACTCCCTGCGTGTTGTTATCATCACCCTCCTTTGCCACAATGAAATTGAAATATGACAATTATTTTAACATAGTGTAAGTCCAAACCATGTTCCTGGAGGTGGGGACATGAAAAGGTTGTCGACATTCAACAAGACTGGGAACTTTCCAACGTATCATACACAGTACTGTACAGGTACTGCAATATAAATATTTTTTAGTTTACAAAATGAACCAACCTAACATATCACCCCAGAGCAGGCTGGGGTGCTGATCTTCTTGTGGACACTCTGAAGGTGATGATTCTTCAAGTGGGTCAGCCTAGGTTACTATTGTGTATACTTTTACTATTGCAATATTTTCGATTTTATTTTTACCTAACTGATTAACCCTTTTGGCAACTATTTGTGCAGTCCATATCTCACCTGTAGACTGGCCGAAGAAGCAAATGTATCATCCAAAATGCATATTTTTTTCATTTACCATATACAGGTACACTTGGTAAAAAAGTACAGTGGGGTATGCTATAACGAACGGATCCTACTACGAATATTCCTATAACGAACGGTTTTACCTATAAAATTGAGAATGCTATAACGAACGAAACTCCTACAACGAACATTATTTAATTTTTTTTTTTTTGCTAATTTATTGTTTTTTTATTACAAGTATTAATGATATTCTTTATTTCAGGGGTTTAGATGCATATTTATGCACTTTTTTACAATTTTTACAATTTTATATTATATTTTTCAGTGTTAAGTGGTTGTATTTGGGGGCCTGGAACGGATTAATCCTATAACGAACAAATGCTATAACGAACAAGGTTCTAGAACCAATTAGATTCGTTATAACATACCCCACTGTATCTTGAAGGTAAGGTCCGATGGATTTCCAATTGAACAATCGTGTTATTTTCTAGGGTTGCCTATTATGGCAGGCCTAATTTAGTTAATTCATTCAAAATATAAAATTAGTTCGTTCCAATATGATTTGTGAATAACAGTATGCCTCATGGACCTTCATCAAAAACCACCGTTATTGGTGTCAATTTGTTTCCCAATTAAATTGTAAAGATAGTTTTTTGGGGTAAAGATAAAGTTTTTTGGCTTAAAAGACGCACCTTTTATGACAGAAATATACCTTGAAAATTACCATGCATTTTCCAGGATGCTAGTCGATGAGTTGTAGCAGAGGTTTTTGAAATCAGCCCCTTACAAAGACTGTTACCTCATTACAGTACTTAACAATTACAAGTATTCTCTATACAGTACTATAAAACTATTGATTTAACTAATATTGTTGGTATATTGCAAAAAATAAAAAATAAAATAAACCCTTGCTGCTGTGCGGTTTGTTTACTAATGGCGGTGGTACGGCAGTGCCATCTATTGAGGAATTGCTAAAGGTTGTCTGCTGGTCTCAAATGCAGGAATGTTCGTTTCTTTATATGTAGGCTCTCATATTTGGACACCTATTTACAGTAGGCTCTCATATTTGGATACCCATTTAGACTGTAAAAACCCCATAAAATTAAAATCTTCCTATTTAAATACACCTTCGTCATCCAAGTAAAAACACACACACAACAACATTGGATGTCCTTATGTTTTCAACTTTATTACCACTGGTGGGTAGATTTTTTTTTAAATTCAGAAACATTTATTGAAATATATATGAACAGTAAATAAGTGTTGCTTTCATATTCTTATGTAGAGTAATGACGATATGTTTACACATGTGCTCACTTACATACGTGATCTCATTTTTTTTACCCTTAATTGTTAGCTACTTCCATTGTTCCATTTATTAACATTAAATAACATTACTTAAAACAACCATATTAATTTTTCTACATTAATTTCAATACAGCTACAATGGAGGACTTATTTTCTTCAGTTTTATAATTATGTAGAACCAATCAGTCACTGGTTTTGCAAAAAACGAGTTGTTTTTTTACTTTTATTTTGTTTTAAAATAAAGATTTTCCGTTTTGCAGTCAGTTCTGCTATAACGCAATAGTAGTGTTCTTGTAAAACATCGTGTTATAGAAATTCGCGCAATAGAAATAACAGGGCGTATGGAGAAAATAGGGTTAGGTGCAGATTACTACTCGAAATCGAAAAAAATTTAGTAGTTAGCCTAACACAAAGGTTAGCAAAGTCTAAATAAATGTTAATTCATATCTAATAATGAAATCATACAGTAAATGTAACACTTTACCTTGAAAAAATATGAATATAACTTGATGGGGGAGAAGGGTGATTTTGAGGTTGATAACATCAAGTGTTATATCCTTTTTTTTTCGATCATCACCGGGAATTCTATCACCAGAACGCTTCTTGGAGATATTCTTCTTTACCATATTCACAGTTTATACCACAAAATTGGAGAAATAGTAAGCAAAAATCGCGTTATAGCAAACAAGCGTTCGCGTTATACAAATATCGTTCCTAATTCATAAATCGCGTTAGAGCAAATTCGCGTTATCAAAACAAGCGTTATAGCAGAACTCACTGTACAGGTATTATTTAAGTTTCGGTCATCCGGGAATCTAAAGGGGGGGTCTGGGGAGGTGAAACCCACCGGGTAGGTTAGAAATAGGTTGGGTTAGGATGGTTAGGTTACATTAAGTTCAGTTATTCTGGATATATAAATACACAGAAGAAAGTAAAATAATACTGAATTTTGAAATATGAGACCCAAAATTACAATCGAATCTGATTGGGCAAAAAATACCACGAAATATAAAAGCAGAAACCGCAATTCATTTTAATTGGTGGAAAAAAAAAAACTTTGATTGGCCACATGACAAACGGAAACACATGACAATTTATGAAGGGAACACGCTCAGTGGGAGGTCGGGTAGGCGATAATGGCTGAAGATTAAAGGAAGAAATGGAGAAAGATTTGGCATGCGCTATTCCGTTATTATACGTTTCCGACGGTAACGTAATAGAAGAAAATTTTCTTAAAATTAGACGTATTTTTCGAATATTCGAATATAATATTAGATTTGGGGTATGAAAGTTGTGGGAACTACTATAAAACTACCAATAGCAACACAATTGAATTTAATTGATTTTACATACTTTTCAGTCTTCGTCTCTGTGAGGAGATATTATCGGCGTGAAATCGAGTTAGTTATGGATTACACATATGCAATATTGACTGACGCCATCCAGTCATGACCAATGATATATCGATATCACGCGATTTTTTTCTCGACCAATCACATTTGAATTTTTTCAAAGGAAGCAGCCTGGGTACGGATTTGAATTTCATTTGACCAGTCTGACAAATAAATGACAATGGCCATGTTAGAGGTTGGTTGTCATTCGTGCTCCTACGATTATTTTAACTTTATTGCCGAGTTTTACAAGAAAGATGATCATTCTGTCCACTTCTAACTAAGGTGTCGTACTTTCGGACATGGCGCGCTCCAAAGTTTTAAACCACTGAAACATTTAGGTTAGGTAAGTTTAAGCTAGGCCTACTGGGGGTTAGGTGTGGTTAGGTTAGGTTAGATGACTCGTTTTCATGTTCTCCCCCACCCAAATCCTGATTTCCCAGGCTCTCCCCCATTATTGGGGGGGGGGGGGACAATTTCCGCCAAAAATGAAGGTCAGATTCATTTAAAACACACCAAAATACACTGGAAAAACATAATTGTCAACCCCTAGGGACTCAAGTCCGAAAGTAAAAATTCCCAAAATTCGAATTCATTTCCGACCATGGAAGTCTGAGATGAGTGTCACTTCAATTATACGGAGTTTATTGCACGTTTTGGGGAAAAAACGAAGCAATAGCATTTTTTAGATCTCATAGTGTTCTCCCGACCTCAGTAAAGTGTCCTAAGTGTAATAAGGAGTGTAAATATCGTCAAGACCAATATACAGTGACCCCTCGGTTAACGAACTCAATCCGTTCCAGAAGGTCGTTCGTTAACCGAAAAGTTCGTTAACCGAAACCATTGTTTCAATGGGTTTTTGGGTAATTGGTTCCAGCTCACCGAAAATTTCCTAAATTCAACAAAAATGGTAGAAAAGTTCACTTACTTTGAGGAGTGTATGTAGAAGGCTCCTGGATGATGATGATGATGGGAATTAGAATGGGGGTGAAGGAGAAGGAAGAAGAGAAGGCATTGGGGTGGAAGAGAAGTCACCCCATGGCACCATTTCACCCATAAAATTTTAGTTCTCTTGGTGTATTTCAAGATTATTTTCTTTAAATCTACACTGCACTGCATTATATATTGTCAATATGTAAAATATATTTCAAAATGACCAATAATTTGCTTGGAAACACAGAAAAAAAGCATTTAGTTGAAGAGAGTCTCAAGCAAGATGTTACCTCCAGTGAAAACAGAGAGAGACTAACGCCTGTTTGCTGTGTTAAGAGGCTGGATGCCGCGCATTAAACTAGTCACTTTACCTTCAATTATATTCAATAACTGTTAAAATGACTAAAAAATTTAATATTAAACTTTTAAAATTATTGAATCGTATAAATTTCTTGATATTTACTAAAATAATAAGGAATTCAAGCCCTAGAACCGATTAATGTATTGGCGGACTGATACTAAAGCTGGTTGCCCGGCCAGTGCAAGCGAAAACATGTTGAGGTCGGTTCGTAAGAAATTCGTTAACCGAATTTTTGTTCGTTAACCGAATTGAAGATCCTTATGGAAGGCAGTTCGTTAACCGAGGCGTTCGTTAAACGAGGGGTCACTGTAGTTGGTATTGTAGTCGGTCCGACTAATTACCCAAATGTACCCAAATGTAGCCGGAAATAAGTCAAATAATGGTCCTACATGAATAAATTGAACTGCCAACCACTTCTCAACTAGTATTTGGTGTCAGTCACAAAATATTGGAAAACTTAATTTAAACAGAGTTAATATATCGCGTGCTTGTACCGAGGGAGCGAGTAATTACCCAAATGTAGTCACAATGAAGTCAAATGATGGTCCCACAAGCATAAATCGGGCTGTGAATCACTTCTCGATTATTATTTGGTGTCATAGTCACAAAAAATTGGTAAACTTAAATTATATCTGAGTTGTGTTGTGTTAGGTTAGGTACATGCACTCGATCTATTAACTCAGATTAAATTAAGTTTACCAATTTTTTGTGACTTCGTGACACCAAATACCAGTCGAGAAGTGATTGGCAGTCCGATTTATTCATGTAGGACCATTATTTGACTTGTGCGGCTACATTTGGGTAGTTAGTCGGACCCCATTGTAGTAACTCGTTCCTTATTCCCAAGACAACGAAGAATCGTTGGTGTTCGTACACCGTCACTGATTACAAGGGAACATTTTTAGAATCCGACGACGAACCGGTACCAGGCCAATAAAGTAAGAAATAACAGTGATTCCCTTGTATGGTGAGAGATTGGTTACGTAAAAATCATCGAGGGTTAGATCAGGTTAGGGTAGGTCATCCCCGAAAAGGTTAGGTTTATATGTTTTCTAGTGTTTTTTTGGTGTATTTTGTATTCACTTGGCCATGATTTTTGTCGGAAAACGCCCCACCGAAACCCCAATTCCCAACAGGATCCCTATATCTTGGGGGTAGAAGGGGCGATAACTAAAAAAACAGGCAATTTTCGACGGAAATCAAGGTCAGGACCAATCAAAACACAAAAATACACTAGAAAAACATAGTTTTGACTTTCTAACAGAGTTGTGTGAACTACTATAAATTTATCTCGCTATTATCCATTTCCGCCTGGTATATATGGGGTTCAAAATGCTCAGAATAGGGAGATATAAATGTTTCAGTAGTTTATAACTTTCAGGTGCTCTACGTCCAAAAGTAAAATAATACCAATTTCACCTATCAAGCCTAACCTAAGCTGATTCCCAAGATTTCCAAGATGACCGAAACTATTTCTGTTAGGGCATAACACACGCTGTTGTGAACTGTAACTATATTGTCAAATGAAAGGTCTAGGTCAAGAACTCTATTTTTTTTTATGTTCAAATATAACACTGGTGTTCTCAAGTTACTCCTGTACAAACAATAGACCCAGAAAATGGCCATTACTGGATCTCAGGGGGCGTCTAAATAGAGTCCTCATTGATAGATATCCAGTTTTAAAAATCATTACGTTGACACAACTTTCTACATCATTCCTATTTACATGTCTCACTAAGCTACAACTGAACCAAAGCTGGAGATCTGAAAAATAAGTTTGAAAATGTAATATGACAAATAATGAACATGTTTTAAGCTTTACCCAACACAGCTTACAGGCTAAAACAACGTCCCGGTAGCGTCCTTATCCAGGCGCCATCACCCTCCTGGATTTTTCACCTCGCATTAATTACTCCTCCTTGTATCACTATCACGCACCTACGCCATCGTTTTATACCCATGAACTGAAGCCACTTGCATCAATACTTACACTGTTGTTGGGTCGAAAATGAGACAGATGGTGGTAGATTAAAATAGTTTCCTTCCCCAGCTTCTCCTAGTTTGTTATGTTATGGTTTCAAACGTTCACGTACACCTAGTATCAAACACCAAGAAATCCACACCTCCATAATTTTTTTTTTCATAATATAAAAAATAATATTATATTTCACAATTATATTGTCCCTGAACGATTTTTTATTCTTTAATAGTTATTATAAATGGCATTAATATACAGTACTACAGTGTACAGTACCGTAGAAGAGGTGCAACACAGAAAGCGACTAAGATGATTCATGAACTATATTATTTTGATTATTCAAGTAGACTGAGGGCATTAAGACAGATGGACAAACTAAACTCTAATAAGTCGCCAAGTTCCTATCAGATGAGTATTAAAGTACTGTATGAACCGTTCAATCTGTCTAACATCAATGCGGTCTACCGAGTTGTGTCTTCCGGGATATTTACACTGCAGCATCCATTAACCTTACCTAGTTAGGCTAGGTTAGGTTAGGTTAGACCGCATACTATAGTAGCGCCCTTAATTCGAATTCACCCCGAAGAACACAAATTGATTAATGATTCTCAGCATGAAGCGAGAGAGCACGATGACAGCACCGAGTGTGAGCCAGCCTGTTCAAAAATCAAGATCAGATTTGTCAAGTGCTGGCGTTGGTTCAGTTTGATACAGATACATTCTGGAGTCAGTACATGCCCAGTACGTGCCAACAGAGAAGAAACCGACCGCCCTAGCGACCAAGGCATAGGCCATTTTTCAAGTTAGATACCATCTATACATGACAACACGTAATGGGGTGATGCATGGCTCGACTGGTTCTTTTAACAGTTGCGTTCCGTGGTTGTGGAAATTATGCTACTACAACTCAGTCTGTTGGGTTGCCTTGAGTCTTGAACCTGGCTTACGCTCCCGTCACCTGTTAAATTAGGATAATTCATCTAAACTTCTCTTCATTCACCTGCATCGTAAAATGGTAAGAACGAATCCTTTTGTACAAACAATACGGAAGTATTACTTCCACAATGGTAGTCTATTGTGATACATCAAAATCGTTTCTAAATAACTTATTAATAGTTTTGAGGTTAATCTATCATAGAAAATGATTGTAAGTTGGATCTGCATTAAAATAAGTGTTTATAACTCTTGTATCACAGGTTCCCCTCAGCATGTGTGTAAGGTGGGTGTGTGGTGGACCACCTGTGATCTTTTTAAGGTTAAGGTGGTACACACTGGGATTAGAGATACAGGATTCTCACAGGGTGTTACTGAATATTAGGTGTTCTGCCTAACACTATGACTTGGAGGATTACCTTAACCGATAGGTCAACAACTGCAAATATGTTGCCTGTATAACAAGTGAACTAATGCGTCGTGGGTTGAGTACTGTAGAGTGGGTGTGTAAGACCCCAGCCAGGCAGGCCTACTCCCGCGGTCACCCCGGCCATGTGGTGAAGGTCTGTATAAACCCCCCCCCCCTTATATGGTGCCACGCTGGATAGTTCTTTTGAAACTAAAATTGACTTTGATACTGTAATTACTGTATCTAACCAGAAAAACAGAGATACTATTAAGAACAAGTGTAGTGTAATAAAAGTGCTTATAAACTGAGAATACTCCTGTTACCATAGTCCCCCCCCCGACACCACACTCCCTCTGCTCCCAGGAGGCCCTCCTACCCTCACACCGTTGATGTCAGGTTCCCCTCTCCCCTTGTCCTATAAGAGGGTTTGCGCCTCAAGGACACCGCTGGCCTACATATTGCCTCTCTGCCCCAGTGTATGGGACCTAGATTCCATCTAAATCTAACCATGCCAGGAGTCATCGCTGGGCTGCCCTCAGCCGATGTCCCTGATGAAGAAGATGAGGAGGACAGTCATGGCAACACTGAAGCTGGCTTTCAGAAGTTTAAGACACATTAGCAGAAACGCAAAATGAGGACCCAGGGAAGGAAGCAGAGGAGAGCCAATAGGTGCATCCCTCCCATTGCTCCCCGGGCTAACTACATGCGCCTTGCCTTCCCCGAGAACGCAACCAATTTGATGAAGATTAATTGGTTGACTGCCCTGAATAAGGATTATGGCACAGCTAAGCTGAATGTTGTCGTGCCAGGTAACACCCCTCGTTTTGTCAATGTAGGCCGAGAGGAGACTGATGCTATCCAACGCTTCATTGATGGAAAGGTCGGCTCAATACAGCTTATTAAGCGAGATGAACCTGTTCGACCCCAAAAAATGCAGGAATACCTTGTCACCCAATTCCCCAAGGGTATTCCCCCCAAGAGAGCTCTGTCACTTCAGGGCGTCCACAGTGCAAGAAGACTTTATAATGATGGTGCACAACTTAGTAGGATCATCATTGTTTGGAAAAGGAAGGAACCACCTCCTGAGGAGTACCGCTTCTTTGGCAGCACGTACGGTACCCCTAGTAACATCAGTCGGTGGACTCCTCCCCCTGTGGTGTGCTACAACTGCTTCGGGGTCAATCATGTGGCGAAATACTGTCACAAGCCAGCCACCTGCGGCTTCTGTGCAGGAATGTATAGCACAAGGAGCTGCCCCACCAAGGAAGCTGCCTCTCAGTGGCAGTGTGCCAGATGCAGGAAGAAGGGTGTCAATGAATATGATGCATTCTTTGTGTACGAACCTCTGTCCTGTATGGCAGTGAAGAGTGACATTACCCACATGAATCTGACCGACGTATATGTATGTATGTGTGCATATGTGTATGTATGTGTGTATGTGTGTATATGTGTATATATATGTACATGTATATGTATATGTATATGTGTAGCCTATATGTATGTACAATATATGTGTATGTGTGTGTGTACATATATGTATATGTACTGTCAATGTATATGATGCATCTCTTTGTGTACGAACCTCTGTCCTGCATGGCAGTGAACAGTGACATTGCCCATATGAATCTGACCTCTATACATTTACAGCTGTTAATGAATATGATGTACTTCTTTGTGTATGAACCTCTGTCCTGCGTGGCAGTGAGAAGTGATACCACCCTCAGAGTCAAGACCTGACTGAATTACTCAGAATAGGCAAACTGTACTACAAGCTTTGCCAATAAATTTGTTAAACTAACTTGTATTCAGAATAACAATTCTCAGAAGTGTGTAGGATCGTACGACGAATATTCCTCGTAACTGAAGAGTTATGAAAACTGTACCTAATTACTGGTAAACTTTCCCTAACACACAAAATAATTAAAAAAAAACATCAAAATTATACCAAGGTTAACGTACTGTATCTATTACAGATCACCACCTAATGCTCCTGTCCCACCTTCTTGATTCATTTTTCAAAACACACATGCCAAAACAGAGACGAAGAAATAACTGATATTGAACAAACACACACACATAGGCAGTGGCCAGGATTTAAATACAGGTACAGTAAAGCGTTAAACAGATATATAACTACAGAATATGGAAACAATACAGTGTAGCGTAGTAGTGAGGAGAGGACGGCAAGTGACCAATTAGCAGTTGTAGGGGAGAGTATCTACTTCAACAGTATGAGGCTACAGTAAATTTCCGAAATAAAACTCGATATAAAAGACAGATATATTCATACAGCTACGTTCGATACCTTAGTGACGTCTTCTCCAGTTTTGTGTAAGTTTTTCTTTTACTGTTTGGAGGTTTGAGTATCAGAGCTGACATTTGAAGGTGTTTGGTGAGTCAGCCCAGACGAGGATTAACGGCCACGCCACTTATCATAAGCCTACTCTGTACTCGACCCACGCCACCCATTCTACTAGAACTAGATTAACAAACTAGTTAATACTCCCCTTCATAAAAACAGCGTCACCAATGAAGATTAAATTAGGTAAAGTTAGATTAGATTATGAAGATTTGGTTAAGAGAAGTTAGGATAATCCGACTAGGTTAAGTTATGTAAAGTTATTAAAATAGGTTAGATTAATCAGATAAGGTAAAGTTAATCAGGTAAAAATAGACTAGAATTAAGTTAGATTGATCGTGTTAGATTGATAGATAAGGTAAGGTTAAATAAGATAAATCTAGTTTTAGGTTATTTATTTTACGGGGACGGCTTTGATCAGACAACGATTCGCCAACTTGCACCAATTCAGCAAGTTACAGGCATACATACATTTACCCCCCCCCCCCTCACACTCACAGAAAGTGAGAGAGAGAAAGAATGGGGGTATACATATAGAAATAAAGCTAGATACTGACTGAGATATACCCAGATCTAGTCTTATCTTCTAGTACGTTTTAATATCAGGTAGAGTTATCAGTAGATGCCACCAGTACAGTACCTCAGTGTAGAACAGACGGCCGTGGTGTTCAAGTCTTCTCATTGTGAGGTGCGTCTATTTATTTTCCTGTAGTGGTGTACGTCTGTTTACTTTCCTGTTGTGGTGTACGTCTGTTTACTTTCCTGTTGTGGTGTACGTCTGTTTACTTTCCTGTTGTGGTGTACGTCTGTTTACTTTCCTGTTGTGGTGTACGTCTGTTTACTTTCCTGTTGTGGTGTACGTCTGTTTACTTTCCTGTTGTGGTGTACGTCTGTTTACTTTCCTGTTGTGGTGTACGTCTGTTTACTTTCCTGTTGTGGTGTACGTCTGTTTACTTTCCTGTTGTGGTGTACGTCTGTTTACTTTCCTGTTGTGAGGTACGTCTGTTTACTTTCCTGTTGTGAGGTACGTCTGTTACTTTCCTGTTGTGGTACGTCTGTTTACTTTCCTGTTGTGGGTGTACGTCTGTTTACTTTCCTGCTGTGGTGTACGTCTGTTTACTTTCCTGCTGTGGGTGTACGTCTGTTTACTTTCCCTGCTGTGAGGTACGTCTGCTTTACTTTCCCAAGCTGTGAGGCATGCCTGTTTACTTTCCTGCTGTGAGGTACGTCTGTTTATTTTCCTGTTGTGGTGTAATGTCTGTTTACTTCCTGTTGTGGTGTACGTCTGTTTACTTTCCTGTTGTGGTGTACGTCTGTTTACTTTCCTGTTGTGAGTAATGTCTGTTTACTTTCCTGTTGTAGGGTACGCCCGTTTACTTTCCTGTTGTGAGGTACGTCTGTTTACTTTCCTGTTGTGAGGTACGTCTGTTTACTTTCCTGTTGTGAGGTACTGCCTGTTTACTTTCCTGTTGTGGTGTACGTCTGTTTACTTCCTGTTGTGGTGTACGTCTGTTTACTTTCCTGTCGTGGTGTACGTCTGTTTACTTTCCTGTTGTGTACGTCTGTTTACTCTTCCTGTTGTGGTGCATGTCTGTTTACTTTCCGTTGTGAGGCAATGTCTGTTTACTTTCCCTGTTGTGAGGTACGTCTGTTTACTTTCCTGTTGTGGTGTACGTCTGTTTACTTTCCTGTTGTGGAGTACGTCTGTTTACTTTCCTGTTGTGAGGTATGTCTGCTTACTTTCCCAAGTGGGTGTACGTCTGTTTACTTTCCTGCTGTGAGGTACGTCTGTTTATTTTGCTGTTGTGGTGTACGTCTGTTTACTTTCCTGTTGTGGTGTACGTCTGTTTACTTTCCGTTGTGAGGTACGTCTGTTTACTTTCCTGTTGTGGTGTACGTCTGTTTACTTTCCTGTTGTGGTGTACGTCTGTTTACTTTCCTGTTGTGAGGTACGTCTGTTTACTTTCCTGTTGTGAGGTACGTCTGTTTACTTTCCTGTTGTGAGGTACGTCTGTTTATTTTCCTGTTGTGGTGTACGTCTGTTTACTTTCCTGTTGTGGTGTACGTCTGTTTACTTTCCTGTTGTGGTGTACGTCTGTTTACTTTCCTGTTGTGAGGTACGTCTGTTTACTTTCCTGTTGTGAGGTACGTCTGTTTACTTCTCTCCTGTTGTGAGGTACGTCTGTTTACTTTCCTGTTGTGAGGCAGGGTCTGTTTACTTCTCTCCTGTTGTGAGGTACGTCTGTTTACTTCCTGTTGTGGTGTACGTCTGTTTACTTTTCCTGTTGTGGTGGCTGTCTGTTTACTTTCCTGTTGTGGGGTGCATGGGTCTGTTTACTTTCCTGTTGTGGGTACGTCTGTTTACTTTCCTGTTGTGGTGTACGCCTGCTTACTTTCCTGTTGTGAGGCACGTCTGTTTACTTCTCCTTGTTGTGAGTGTACGTCTGTTTACTTTCCTGTTGTGGTGTACGTCTGTTTCATTTTCCTGTTGTGGGCCTGTTTACTCTTCCTGTTGTGAGGTATGTCTGTTTACTTCCTGTTGTGGTGTACGTCTGTTTATCTCTTGTTGTGAGAGGCACGTCTGTTTATTTTGCTGTTGTGTACGTCTGTTTATTTTCCTTGTTGTGGCTCCTGCTTTACTTTCCTGTTAGAGGCATGTCTATTATTTTCCTGTTGTGGTGTACGTCTGTTTACTTTCCTGTTGTGAGGCAAATAGTTTGTTTATTTCTGTTGTGGTGTACGTTCATTTACTTTTCCTGTTGTGGTGTACGTCTGTTTACTTTCCTGTTGTGGTACGTCTGTTTACTTTCCTGTTGTGGGTTTATGTCTGTTTACTTTCCTGTTGTGAGGTACGTCTGTTTACTTTCCTGTTGTGGTGTACGTCTTGTTTACTTTCCCATGGTAGAGGTACGTCTGTTTACTTTCCTGTTGTGGTGTACGTCTGTTTACTTTCCTGTTGTGGTGTACGTCTGTTTACTTTCCTGTTGTGGTGTACGTCTGTTTACTTTCCTGTTGTGGTGTACGTCTGTTTACTTTCCTGTTGTGGTGTACGTCTGTTTACTTTCTTGTTTGAGGTACGTCTGTTCATCTTCCCGTTGTGAGGTACAGGTAGAGTACGTACAGTACACCTGTTTATCCTGCTGTTGTGAGTGTTTACCAACCTGTGATAGGATATACAATATTTACCTTCTTGTTGAACTGCTTACACTCCTCTTATGAGTATGTTTACTTCTGGATCTGTTTATATACTGTTGTCAAGCATAATAACGTTCCTGCTATGAGTTATGTTTGTTTATCATTTGTTCGTAAATAGTGAAATCTTCGTGTAAACATCGAGCTTGTTTCTGATTTGTATAGTATATACAAATAAAAAATTGTTTTTTTTCCGCGTGTTACAGCTGTGTGAGAAGCGACCATGTTTGAAGTATTCGGGGAATTGAAGAAACAGATCACCACATCTGGGTGAGTCATCATGTTGCATAAAGGCACATACTAACTTTATTATTATTTCTTGTCAGCTTACTAGATGTTCAGGCTGTAGGTCTGTACCGCCGGCAAGGCAGTGGTGTCCACCGTTTCGGTGTGGATGTCAGGCTCACTAGAATAATCCATTATAGAAGTTCCTTCTTTACTCACACAGCCAAACTGTGGAATGCTCAGCCTTCTGTTTTTCCATCCATTAACAATCTGTTTCACTTCAAAAAGCTGGTTTATCGGCATCTTCGTGGTGTTGATTAACATACTCTTTTTCTACTCTGTTTTTCCGCCTCCCATGTCTCGTTGTGGGCCAGTCTCCCCCCAAGCCCTGCACATTTGTTCATCTCCTCAACTGACACACACACATTATACAACGAACCTTTAGTACCTACTATTTTCCGGCTTTTTATCAATTCCCTGTGTGAACACTGTTATCATGACAATATCATAGAGTTATTGTCAGACTAAAATGTGGGTGTCATAGGTCTGACGGTCTATTTAGAACAGTGTGGATAGAGCACACAGTATACTGAGCCTTCGGTACTCAAGGAGGCAGCATGGTCGCCTTGGTCGGCATTGCTCTCTACCAGCTTTACTTCCACAAGTGCAGTTAGGTACCAGAGGTACAGTACTATGGGTGTCCTGGGATCGAACCAGCGACCTACAAGTCAAGAAGCAAGTATTATACCCTACCTGTACCACCCCACAGAGATGCACAATCGTAAATCGTACAATTTAAATAATTATTTTTATCACTTGTCATCATCAACCTGAGTTTTTACTATAATTTTCACCATCATCAGTGTCACCATCATCATCAACACCATCACCATCCTCAGTAGCACTATCATCCCTAGTGTCACTATCATCATCATTATCATCATCTTATTTCGTCTCACCAGCTTCACTCCCACAGGGACACCAAACCTCGGGTGGGGTCGATGGTCTTCTTCTCGGCCAAACTGTGTATGTTCATCACCCTGCTGGCGTGTGTGCTGGTCACCGCCAAGAACTACATCGGAGACAACATCAAGTGCATCACGGGCTTCGAGAAACAGGAACACAAAGCCATCGAGACTTACTGTTTCATTGCCTCGACCTTCACCATTGTGGATCTGAACGCTGATGTGAGTGTTGAGAGAGAAGTTGTTTCAGAAAAGCGAGATAATTGAACAACTTATTTTATTACATAAGAACATAAGAAAATAAGGAGTCTGCAATCGGCCGGTTGGCCTGTGCATGGCAGCTCCTGTCGAGAGTTACAACCACTCTCTATCGTCCATGAATCTATCTAGCCTCCTTTTAAAACTTTCCAGCGTCCCAGCACTTTCTACAAAGTTGCTAAGCTTGTTCCACTCATCTCACAGTTCCTTCCTATCTCCCTCCTAAACTTAAACTTATCCAACTTAAATCCGTTGCTACGAGTCCTATCCTGCTCGGATATTATAAGAACTTTATCAATATCTCCTTTATTGATTCCTTTCACCCACTTGACTACTTCTATCATATCTCCCGCACTCTTCGTCTTTCTGGGGAACCATTTTCGTCATTCTTCGCTGCACCGACTCCAGTGATTTGATATCCATTCTATAAGGGCACCAGAACTGAACCGGATTAATCGAGGTGCGACCTGACTAATGCAAGATATAATTGCAATTTGACCTCGGCATTCTTATTACTTACACTTCTAGATATAAAACCTAATACTCTGTTTGCATTATTTCGAACATTAACGCACTGTTTTCCTGGCCGAAGGTCCGGGCTTACGAGTACCCTAGGTCTCTTTCCACAAGTCGACTTCTAGTTTGATGTTGTTGAGCTGTATACATTGACAGTTTGGTCTTCCAATATTAAGCACGCTGCACTTGCTGGTGTTGAATTTCATTTGCCTTTTCTGACAACTCCTGCAGTTTATTTAAATCCTCCTGTAGTGCTAGGCATCCTGCCTGAATTAATCTGTCGCCTATTTTGGCGTCATCTGCAAACTTGCTTATGTAACTGTTGATCCCAGTATCTAGATCGTTTATGCATATATGAACAAATGGAGGCAGTACTGATCCTGGGGAACCCCACTAGTTACACAGCCCCACTCAGAATTAAACTACGCATAGACCCTCTGTGCTCTATCGGTGAGCCATGATTTTATCCAATTTAAAACTTTCCCTTCGATACCACGAGCCTTAACTTTTCTCAGAAGTCTCTGATGCGGTACTCTGTCAAATGCTTTGCTAAAGTCTAAGTAAATAACATTGTAATTTTCGTCATCATCTACTACCTCAGAGACTTTCCTAAAAAACGTCAGCAGATTTGTTAGACAAGATTTTCCCTGTGTAAATCCATGTTGAGAGTCGTAGGCTATCTTACTATGGTCCCAGATCCGTATAGCGAAATGGGTCTAATTATACCATGTACTGATTGAACTGAATCCTTGACGAAACAGGTTCAATTCACCTACGCTATAATAAACTTGTTTAGGTGTGGATTCGAACCACTAGTGAGATAGTTATGAAGCTGTTTTGTTTAAGCTTCGTCAAGGGTGTCCATTTCCTTTTTGGGACACAGATTCATTATACTTTTGTTTGGTGAGACGTGTGAGTGTGTGTGTGATTGGTGAGGAGAAGCGGGTTCATAAAGATAAGAGATAATAAATCTTCTAAGACGGAATTGAGTCATAGTCATGTCCACAGTCAGCGAGGAAATTTCTTAGCCATAGATTACAAAAAGCATTCACAGCCAAGTTTAAGTTTAACAAATTTATTGACAAAGCTTGTAGTACAGTTTGTCTATTCTCAGCCAAGTTACTAAAAAAAATTATAACCAATAACTAAACAAATAATATCCACAGACGCTACATAAATATTCCCAGAAAACATTTACAATACAACATTCACAGCCATGATATATTTGTTCACATTCAGCCCAGTGCCGGATTTAGACCTGTGGAGGCCCCGCCTCATTATAACTACCCAGAAGGGTGGGGTGGCGAGTGAAGCAAGCCTAAACATCTGGGAGTTCCGGGGGGCTCTGTAAGCCCCCGGAATTTTTAAATTTGAACACTTCTTTGGAGAATTTTGAAGCCATATGCAGTTATATTGAGGAAATTAGAACATTGAGAAATTTTTAATTAACTGTATATTTATTGATAGTGTACAAATTTCCATGATTTTTAAGAATGAAAATAAAATAATCCAAATGAATAAACAAATAAATAAAATATTGTAATATGTTGGAGGCCCAGATTGTGGAAGCCCATGGGCAGCCACGCCCTCCCACCGATCCGCCTGATTCAGCCTGATATTATATTGAGGTTATCCTCGAGTGAATAATACGAGTGTGATAAGAATGAGTATCAGCTTCCAGGGTAGAGGGTGTGAGGGGGGTGGGGGGTGGATGGGGGAAGAGGGGTGCAAGGGGACAGGCAAACTCCCGCAGTAGCATTTGGCAGGCTTAATACAGTATATTAATGGTTTATCACATATTATTATTTTTTTTAAGGATTTCTGACGCTTCATGACAAAACAAAAATACGACTTGAAAGCTCAGAATTCATTATTTTCTCCTATAGTTGTTTTGATTCGTTTCGGGCTTAGCGAGGTTGTTATCCTTTGTCGACGTAAAGGGGTGAACTAACTAACGTGCAACTGAAGGAGGACGTCTCGTGTCCTGGTGTACATAATAGAACCTCAGAAAATGTGACCGTTGAGGGTGACCTAACCTTTGATGACCTGACCATAAGATACAATATTGCCGAGTACCATAACAGTTAATTAATTTGCAAAAACAAATGTACTGTACAAAAAGTTTAAATCATGTAACAATGACCCTAAATGGATGAATAATTACTCAAAGAGTATTACTCGGCAGAAAGAAAAGCAATATATAGAAGATTCGGAATGACGTTGATCTCCCATATTGTTTTAAAGATAGAAATAAAAGCAAAAATAGATTATGATATTGAAGTAGCAAGAGAAGCTAAGATAAACCCTAACCTAACTTAACTTGACTCAACCTAACCCAGCCTCACCTAACCTGATTAAACCTAATCTAACTCAACTAAACCTAACCAAACTTAACCTTACCTAACTCAATCTAACCTCAGCTAACCCAACCTAACCCAAGTTAATGTAACTCAACTCAAGCTTACCGAACCTAACCCAGACTTATCTAACCCATCCTAACCTCCATCAATCTAACCTAACCTTACCCAGGTTACGCCAGGCCAACCTTACCTAACCTAACATAACTAGAACCAAGTCAAACCCATACCCAACCTAACCTAATCTAACCTAACCTCACCTCCATTCCTCCTCTCTTCCTCCATTAGTTGGCACCTCACCCTGGCGTAGGACCCGCCATTCCGAAGATTAATGCTGAAGGGGAGAAGGAGGAAGCTGACCAGAGGCAACGCGTACTACCAGTGGGTGCCGATGGTGTTGGTGCTGCAGGCAGTCTTCTACTATCTCCCAATCTGGATCTGGGACAGAATAGACAAAGGGTTCTTCCAGTCCGTTCTCTGTCAGCTGGACAAGATACACATTAGCGACGTCTCCAAGAATGTGAGTGTGTGTTGTGTGTGTGTGTTAAGTAAAGCCAATAACAGGAGTCTTGGCTGAAGATGGGTGTTTATGTTTCCTACCTACAGGTCTTACTAGTGTGGCCTACCTAGGAATTTTATTAATGCATGGGTAGGAGGGCCGGATAAAGGCAGAGACCAGGACGATTGAATGAAAGCTCCGAAGAGGTACAAAATCTGTGAGGATCGGGAAAGACAGCCGAAAACCGCTTGAAATGGAGGGTCAAGGTTGCCAATCCCCAGACAAGAGTGACTGGTTAAATCATTCCGGAAGTGATGTTACGTCATTACATTCGTGGGTTTTGGATAAGTTAAGATTGTATGTCCGTTAATGGTGATAACAGAGTCATGTATGACGTGCAAGCAGGGACACAACTGTCACGCCTGTGATAACGATTTTTTTTTATAATAAACGACAATATATTTATTACTCGGCCCTTGTATTGTACCATCTATATAGAAATCACGTGAGTACCGTGCTTAAATCTGTATCCGAACCTGCAGAATGTCAGGAACATGTACAGTGTATATGAACCTGACATTGTACCTCTTCCTGTATTTGTAACCGAACCTGTACATGCACGGTCTAAGAAACAGCTATCTTCCGCATACATGGCGGAAGTTGAAATAACCAGCATAAGCATCTGTGTACCTCGTAAAAAGTTGGCAAGCCTGTGAAACCTTGGAAAGGTGTAGCCAGTTACACTATTGATTCGCATAATTACTTTCTTTCTCCGATGTTCATTATTTGGTATATGTGTCCGTATTCCACAATTTTTTTTTATTGCATCCGGGCACAGGTCATCGACACACAACGGGGCCTGGGGAGGGAGCGAAAAAATAAGAGTAAAAATAATTTAAAAATAAAAAAGAAAAAATATCATATTATTCTCCACCACGAAGATGCCGGAAAACCAACTTTTTGAAGTGAGACAGATTGTATGAGTATGGAAACACCGAAGGTAGAGCATTCCACAGTTTGGCTGTGTGAGGAAAGAAGGATGTAATATAAAGGGTTTGCAGTGGACTTCTCCCCTACAACTGCGTAGCCGCAGCCACCAGCTGCTACCATCTTCCCTAGCAACCAAGCGAGCGGCGTCACCAGATGCCACCGTATCCTAGCAACCGAGCCAAAGACCGTTACTTCTCGGGTTTTCCCAACATGACTCATAGATGACTCACGGCTGCCGGGTATATAAGCTCTGTCTCTCCATTGAGATTCATTATGGCCTCTCCTCTTGAACAAACAACACCTCCTCCTCCGCCGCTGCCTGGCGGCCCTCGCCTCTCCTCCGCCTGCCTGGCGGTCCTAGCTCCGCCAGCGAGCATGGCGACCCACCAGCTGTCCTTCTCTGAGCTTCCTCACCAACCAGCTCTTTCATTCTGGCCCATCTTCCTGAACACACAACACCTACTCCAGCAAGCTCCTGCTGTCAGCATTCATTCAACCAGGAGGCCAGCAACAGGCAACATCTTCTCTAACGAAGCTCCTGCACATCTACCTCCTTCAACACGCTACTCACCGAACGTGTCTACTGAGCAGCTCCTCACCACACGGCACCTCCAGCACCAGACTGTCTATCATATAACTTATATTATACAAGAAAACCACCTTAGAGTTTCCATCCATCCTGAGTGCTAGACAACATTATACCACGAATTCCTACAGGTTATTCTAGTGTGACCGACATCCACAGAGAAACGGTGGGCAAGACGAGTGCTCTGAGCCCACGGCTTGCCAGCGGTACACAGGATGCCAAATTCATCGAACATTGCCCGTTAAAGTACATGTAAAAGAGAGAAGCAATATTGCGGCGAAGAGAAAGGGAAAAAAGATTTTCCACCCTATCTAACAGTTGGACAGAAGAACCACCCAGATATTAGAGCAGTACTCCAATTTAGGACGAATGAATCTCTTATATACAGTACTTGAAGCAACTGCTCAGGAGTGAAGTAGCTACGGCATCTGTACAGCATTCCAAGCTTTCGGGAGGCAGCTTCAGCAATGATGAGGATGTGTTGCTTCCATAACATATTAGAGGAAATGGTGGGATACAGCATCTGTGCATAATGACTGCGTCCTGAAATGTGATTGGTGGAAGATCATCTAATTCGGAAAGTGTAATTGGTAAATACTGAGTTTTATTACTATTGAATTTAACCAAGTTTTTACCTCCCCATTCGGAGATGCTGCACAGATCCGCATTGATAGATGTAATGATATCAGCTCTAGAAACATATCTAGTGTGAGAATTAGGGAGAAGGGAGAATGTGAAGAAGAGTGAAGAGTAAAATCATCAGCGTAAAAATGGATAGAATTAGTCGTAGTGTGAAGTAAATAATTGATAAAAAGAAGGAAGAGAGTCGGTGAAAGAACAGAACCCTGTGGGACACCACTATTGGTAGAGAAAGAGCGAGAGATCGACCCTTTACAACAACTGCCATTGATCGGTTCTCAAGGAAGCTAAAAATTAGATAGCAAAGTGGAAAACCATAAGAGGGAAGTTTAGAAAACAGAGACTTGTGCCATACCATGTCAAATGCTTTGGAGATGTTGAGGGCCATGACGAAAGTTTCCCCATAATCCCTAAGAGAGGATGACCAAAGATGGGTGCAGTAGGAGAGCAGAGCACCAGTAGATCTCGCCTGGCGATAGCCATTCTGGTGATCCGACAAAAGAGAATAGCGTTCAAGTATAATCCGTCAGGTTTCAATATCAATCAGCTAAAGGTAGGAGGATACTTGTTTCTTAGACTGTAACTGATAATGTAACCTTTCCTATATCTGTACTTGAACTTAAATTTGTAACCTGTTCTATTTGCTGGACAGGTGGAGAGTTCGGCGCGGTACTTCGTCAGCTCCATGGCAACCCACAGGAGCTACGGAGTGTTCTTCTTGCTGTGCGAATGTTCCATCTTCGCCATCTCCGTGGGCAACCTATTCTTCACCAACACCTTCCTTGGCGGGGAGTTCTTCAAGTTCGGGCCGTCAGCCATCAAGTATCTGGGCACTAGTGCCACTGACCCAAATAATCCTCTCAATGAAATCTTCCCCAAGGTACGTATCTCCCCTCTATGTGTGTGTGTGTGTGTGTGTGTGAGAGAGAGAGAGATTACATAAGATTACGTACATAGCTCTCCCTCTCACTCCCTAAGGTTGCCAAGTGTACGTGGCACAAGTACGGGGCGTCGGGGACCATCCAGAAGTTCGACTCCATGTGTGTGTTGCCCCTCAACATCGTCAACGAGAAGACTTACATCTTCCTGTGGCTCGTCTACATCGTCACCGCCGCCATTTGTGGCTTCGTCCTCATCCTTCACCTCCTCCTCTTCTTCCTGTGAGTAACCGCATCCTTCTCTTCTTCCCATGAGTAACCGCATCCTCCTCTTCTCCCTGTGAGTAACTGGATCCTTCTCTTCTCCCTGTGAGTAACCGCATCCTTCTCTTCTTCCTGTGAGTAACTGCATCCTTCTCTTCTTGTAGGTAACCGCATCCCCCTCTTCTTCCTGTTAGCCACCTCCTCCTCCTTTTCCTCTCGTTATTCGCATCTTGTGCCTTCTCCCTGACTAGCTTACTCCTCCTGTGAGTAGCCTCCTCCTCCTCTTCCTGTGAATAACCGCCTCGGCTTCTTCCTCTACCTCTCCTGGTGGGATTTTGTTGTGGGATTTTTTTCAGGTGGGGTAAGTAGGATTTTGTAATTATCACTAGAATTATGATCATAAATAAATATGTTTCTAATGTTTTTTAGTTACAAGCTGTTGTATTTCACTATATCTGTCAATGTCTGGGAAAAGTCAGAAAAGTAAAAAATCAGGCTAAATAAAATAAAATATATTAGTTTAAGGTTAGGTTAGGTTTTGCGGCTTTCTTCCTGTGCCTTTTTTCTTACATTCAACCCGTGACCTCACCTGGTGTTAAAACCATCACTACCACAGGTCAAGCCTTCGCAACACCGTGCTCGTCCATCTGACCCACAAACACCAGACCAAACAGGACCCTACAAACGTCCTGCTCAAGTGTAACTACGGCGACTGGTTCCTCATATACCATTTCAAGAGCAACATGGCCTACTTCAGCGAGTGGGTGGCCAGTGTCAAGCAGGAATTGCAAAAGTAGACGACGGTGGCAGGCGGTGGGTGTTAGTAGGGTTTATTATTTTTGGGTGTTTTCAACAACCCGGGATTCCGGAACAAAACCAATCCTTCTCTCGGGATCCCTGGACACGTTCTAAATATAGTACCGAGGCAACCTTTTACTTTCTAAAACCCCTTAACTTTAAGTGTGACCTGTATGTGTGTGATGTGATCTTTAGATCGTCACTAACACCTGCAATTTTGGCACAAATACTTCAGCAATAATGGACATGTAATTTAAATTTTTCCTTTAGTTTTAATAGAATGTCAGTTAACCTAACTATCCACGTGTTAATTATGGTCCTGTAAGATTTTTTGATACTTGTAAGATGCTGTGAAGTTTAAATGTTGAGGAATTTAGGTGCTATGAGGACCTCGTGTTTGCCTTTTCTTGTGTGTATTTGTCAGGTGAAAATATTCATTGTGTTCCCTGGTCCCACACAGTAGGTCGAGGGTTCGAGTCCTGGCTGGTGAGGTTGTTGATTATATGTTCAAAGTCCGCACGTTATATGGACTAAAAATGAAGTATATATATATATATGTATATTTTTGTGTGTGTGTGTGTGTGTGTATGAACCTCTGTCCTGCGTGGCAGTGAGAAGTAATGCCACCCTCAGTGTCAAGACCTGACTGAATTACTCAGAATAGGCAAACTGTACTACAGTACAAGCTTTGTCAATAAATTTGTTAAACTAAAAAAATTGGAGTAAGAGTTGTGAATTCTTGAATAACATGCCAGAGAATGTTTTGATGGCGACGAGTGTGAGCTCATTTAAGACCACACTTGACCAACACTGGCACATATTCCGATATATATTCAAGAGCCCGTGCATGGTCAGTACTCTCTAAAAGTGCATGAGAGAAATTACTGACCACCTGACTAGACAGCGGCAGTGGCGAAGAGGATAAGTAACATAACACATACAGTAGGTGTCGCACACCCCAGTTTATCGTAAGTATATCTTTTTAACCGATATGATATAAACTTACTCCAACATGTAATTCATTTATATTGTGATTGTAACTTGTTTACACCCTATTATCCCTTCCCCCCTCCCCCCCCCAAAAAAAAAGAAATACTTTATTGTATAATGGTGTCAGTGGGTGATCTAATTTTATAAGCAAATGTATTGTGGGGTATGAGATGTTTGGTTCACACTCAGGATGGAATGGAGAAAGGAAACTCACAATGTGCTCTCTATATACATGTTGTATTGGATGTACAATGCAGCTTGGTGCTGGGAAGGCAGCATGGTTACAAGCGTGATGTAGAGAGAGCTGGTTGGTGAGGACGCTCAGAGAAGGACAGCTTGTGGGTCGCCATGCTCGCCAGCGGGAGAGAGGACCGCCAGGCAGGCGGAGGAGGGAGGGCCGCCAGGCAGCGGCAGAGGAGGAGGTGTTGCTGGCTGTGGCTGTAGGTAGAGAGAGAGATCACCACGAGGTCAGGTCTTAAATAGCGGGGGTAGGCGTGGCTTAGCAGTTGACCCCCGCTCCGTGGTGTATGGCGGCGCTGGTTGACCTAGACCACGAGGCATACACTGGGGAATTGGTGAGGTCGGCTAGACAGCGACAAACAGCGTTTGTAGGGGAGAATTCCACTACAGTATTCTCTCCTGGACAATAGAAGGAGGAGGTCTCGGTGAACAAGTGATATAACAGTGAGTGTGCACCTTGCCAGTCTATTTAGGAAAGCCACTGTGCGTTTTTAGACACCAATTCTATTCAGTTCCAGTTGAGACTGGAAATATTGTTATTTAAAACAAAACCAATACTGCACTAGCTGGTATTTCTTATCTCTTGCCCTATGAGTCAGTTTTTGTTAAATAATTTGCTTAGATATTTTCTAAAGTCATGTTCATTTTGTGAAACATAATACAAAGCAACTTCATTATTTGTTATTGCCAAGAAAGAAACGGTTTCTATACAAGATATCCACAAAACTTGAATATAAGGTGCTATTTATATATAGTGCTGTATAACTAAATAGTACATCATCCAAGGTATTAAAACCCTTAGCCACCATGAGAGATCGTGTATATGAAATGTATCAGCCAAGAAAAAATCAATTCTAGCAGGAGTCATCTCTAAAGGACTCAGTGATTACTTATCGTAATCACCTGCTGTTGTTGAAAAGTAATTAGATAAGATAACATAAGATTATCATAATAGGATCACTTAGAAACCACGGTATAGAAAAGTTTCAAAACAAACTACACTACTGTACATTGATTGGCCTCGGATGACACGTGTATGGAGGTAAATAAAGCTTCTTAGGAGAACCTGAGAACTACTTTTACAGGCCAGACAGGTAAAGATCTTGTAACTAGACTTAAACAACATAAATATAGTGTTAGGACAGGCCAGGAATCCAATGCTCTGTTTGTTCATTTGAGGGATAACAAGCATTGCATTGACTGGGATAATGCCTCCTCAATATTACCTTGTAATTCAACTGATAGTAAGAACATCATAGAATCTAGTCTCATTAAACATACCGAAGCATTCAACATGAATTTGAGTAATGGCATGTACAAACTGGACAATTTTGTAATTTAGAAGATTTGTAACCAGGTGAGTAGGTTGGGTCACCTTACCCTCTGACCTGACTACCGACCGTTGCGGTGCTATTTAAAGATTAGTAGGGTCATTACCTAATACCTGACCATTGTGGACCTGATCTCACCCTCCTCTGTATATATATACCTTGTTTTGTACTTCTCCTTAGTCTGTACTCACCCCTGAAGATGTGAATTACACGAAAGCGCTTGGAAACTTCGCGTTTTCTTCTTTCCTTGTGGTTGTCAGCATATACATATATACATATAAATTAGAGTGGAATTTAAAAACATTAGTATAATGGGGTTGCAGTACAACCTGGTTTGTGCAGTAATAAGGTTGAACAAGAGGATCCACTACAGTGACTACAGGGATGACTTATGTCACTTCATCCCTTTGAGATGTATTAATGTTTTTTGTATCTCAATAAACGTATCAATCAATCAAAATGTCAATCACTTCCGTTAGCATGAGCGAACAGTTATTTTAGATTGTCATTCGATATGTGTGCTGTCATTCGGTTATGAAATTTGTCAGTATGTAACAATGTCTCAACGGATATGTGAAAGGTGTATTTCAATGTAATTTTGATCTTTAAAAATGTTGTTTTTGCATAATGTACTATTACTGATATGTAATTTGTCTTAGTATATCTTATTGTAGGTAAAATAAGTATATATTAAATGCATCCTCCGAAAGCGTAAATTTGCTATCAGAGTTTAACAGTTAATTCATGTATAATACTTCTGATAAACTTCCTACGTGCTTATGTTTGAAATAATGAATGTATGCATCTTTATATAATTTAGCTATATATCTTTCTCGTCATAAACGGTCATCCCAACGATTATGAATAAACTCATTTAATACATTACTTCATGACAAAATCGGACAGGTTTGCAAGAGGAGTGGGTGGGGTTTATCTATTATCAGCTGAGTAAAACCTCACTATCAATGTCACAATCTGAACATCAATTGACCTGCCTGCCGACGCCTTGATATCACAGTCGTAAGTGTGTAGTGCCTTATATTCATATTTTTGTCTATTTGTTCCTACGGTAGATTGTTCCAAGAGCTTACGATTCTCACTATTACGTAATATTTACCTTATTTACTTATGTCTACCGAATTCATCCAAACTAGAGCCTAGAGGTTCCATGGTGAAGTGTATGACGACCATAGCGGACACGGGCAGGTGGGTTTTAGAGTTCTCTCGGCAGACGAAAACTTAAAAAACGTGAAAGTTATTGCTTGTGTATTTTACGTCGATTTGATACGATAAGAAAGTGTTAATTTTCTGTGGTGAAATGTACAGTAAGTAGTTAAGGCGGTATTATTGCAGTTTCAGCCCTATTTCTGTTTGTGCAATTTTTTTTTTTGGGGTTGGGGTGATAACTCGGTAATCACTCATTTGCAACGGAAATGAAGGTCAAATTCGTATGAATCAGACCAAACACCATGGGTAAAAACAAAAATTTTTGGTCGAACAGTAGTTGGGGCTGAAATTGCAAATTTACCATGTTAGGTTAGGTTAGGTTAGGTTAGGTTGGGCTGGGTTGGGTTGGGTTGGGTTTAGTTAGGTTAGGTTAGATTTGCTGCGGTAATTGTATAGGACTAACCCACGAGCGAAATTAATTGAAAACAAGTATAAAAACGCCGGATTTTGTTTGTTATATTATAGTGGACACTTTTGTAGTGTGGAAATATGTTAAAAAATTTTTATTTTTTTTTAAATAAACGCTACATAACATTTGTGGGTATGAAGAACAGACCTAACCAACCAAACCGAACCTAGTTACCTAACCTTACCCAACTTCCTCGGTATATTAAGCAGAAAGAACTTATTATGATCTGGTGAAATTTGAGGCTTTTTCTGGACGCAAGATGATACAAGAGCATCGGCGCTATGCAGCCCTGGTGGATTAGTCCTATATATTAACCATAGCTGCCTATTAGCATTCGTTTTTGCTTCTCTACACCTAAAAACCCCGATTTCCCATGGATCCCCCAAGATTGTTGTTGGGGATGGGGAGTGGGGTGATAACTTGGTTTAGTGTTTCGGTCATGCAGTGAATCTAAGGATTTTAAGTTTACGTTAGGTTTGGTTGAATTTATGCCTTTTCTGATTGTTTTTTGTGTGTTTTGAACAACTTCCAAATAAGCTGCATGATTTAAACTAATTTTGTAGCGTGCTGTATGTGGCCAGTTGTCAAACTTCTCTATGTTTGTCTATTTTCTCTTCGTTAGGCTCACATACATACGTACATGTAGGAGATCTCACACTAAGGATGGAGGGCAGAAGGGAAACTCACAATGGCATTTTATATATATATATATATATATATATATATATATATATATATATATATATATATATATATATATATATATATATATATATATATATATATATATATATATATATATATATATATATATATATATATATATATATATATATATATATATATATATATATATATATATATATATATACACACACACACACAGTTGACCCTCGTTAATTCGGACTATTAGGGGGGGGGGGAGGGTGTCCGAATTAACCGATTTAGGTTAGGTTAGGAAATATAGTACCATATATACACTGTACGCTGAACATGATACACAGTAACAAAAATACAGGAAATACTGTACTGTAAACATCATATAACTAGCTATATAAAACATTACAATATGTTAATTTCATTTACCTTTGGTAGATGACACATTCCATGGCGATTTCTAAATCGCCATAACCACCCGTCACAAGCTTCAAAATTCTCGATGCCCATATAACTTGCTAGCTTAACAGCAGCAGCTTGTATTTCTACACCACGGACGACATTACCACAAGATCGTTGCTGCACAAACCACTTCGTCACTGCCTCCTCAAGATTTGTACCTTTTTCCGCTCTCATACGCCTCCTTGCACCAACAAGTTTGTCCTTAGCGTTGCGTATGTCCGAAACTGTTTGCTTTTTAACACCATACTAATCACAAACTCTAGACACCGAAGCACCAACCTCTAACTTCCTTGTAAGTTCCAGTTTCTGGTTCACAGAAAGGGTCACATACTTCCTCTTCGGCATTTTGCTCCCCCTTGAAGACATGATGTAAAATACAAGGCTGAAAGATGCCTAATCACTGAAATATCAACGAAAATTGCAGGGCATCACAACGCTGATACTCGAATATGGCGCTAGGTCAACAATGACTGGCGTGACTCACGCGCGCACAAGGCCGCCGCGTGACCCATTTATCAGACAATCCCAGAACCATAAATTTGGTATGGACTCGTCTATAACCCTCCCTCATTTATAGGTAGACCCTGATTTTTTTACCCAAAAATCGTTAAAATATGATATTCCTTGTTTATAGGTCGACCCAAGTTTTTGAGGGTATTGGAACAACAAAACCTTCAGTAAAAACACACTATGTCCTATAAACTGAGGCACGCCGTGCCTGAAACACCGAGTGCCGAAGGCAAATTGTTTACAATTAATATTACGACACTTTACACTGAAACGCAGGTAGTATTTATTCAAGTCCATTAGGAGGGAATATTATTGTATACAACAGTTTTTAACTGAAAACCATTCGAAAAGCAATTACGGTAAAATCTTTTGAACAACGAAAGAAAGCGCAAGTCATTGTTTTCGTCATGATTTTATCCCACTTTCCACTGCAATACGTACGTAATTTCAGCAGAAATATTACATTTCCATATTTATTTTTGAGAATATATTCATTCAGTCACAGTTGAGGTAAAATATACTTATGATGTAATTTTTTAATGAAAATACCCAGTACCGGGTATTTAGAAATACGGTATCGTAGTTTTCTTTTGTTTCAAATTTAATTAACAAAGATTGATGTTTCAAATGCAATGAACAAAAATTTATGTATCTATAAATAAACTTTAAAAAATTAATACTTTGTTTTACATCGTCCTGTGTTACCATACCATGCATTTGGCTACTTCGGGCTTGCTATGAGGACGCAAGAGATCTGTCCTGGCAACTGTACCGACACTCACAGCTGGTGGTGCGTCATTTCCATTGTTTACTGGTAAATATTTTTCAACCTTACGAAACTATTACCCGTTTAGAGGTCGACCCAATTTTTTGCCAAAAAATTTGGGGTCCACTAAACATGTAGCTATGTGTATGTATGTTTATTTGAGTGCCCCGTCATAGGAGTCCATTTTCTCTCGCTTCAGGACGCCTGAGTCCTCCGTTTTCTCTCTTAATCTTAGAGTGCACCAGAGACTTGGTTAATCCTTAGTGATGACACAGAACCAGAAATTTGATACGGACAGTTCAGATTTCGTCTGATTTATCCGAAATCCGGATTAAAGGGGTCCGAATTAATGAGGGTCGACTGTATATACACACATATATACAGGTGCTCCCCGACTTACGACAGGGTTAGGGACCCAAATCCAGGTCGTAAGTCCGACATAGATAAAAAAAAATAAAAAAAAAATTCAAACTTAAAAAAAAAATCTACAATGAAATACAGTACAGTAAAAGTAATAAATAATGAGGAATGGATACAGTGTGACTGAGCACTTACCTTTAATGTAGTCAGCTGAATGCACACGGGGCCCCCATAATTTTCTATTTACAGGATACATGGAGACTATATTAATTGGATGAAGCAGAAGAGGAGACAGGGCTGGGTGGGTCATCTATGTCGCTTTCTTCAGACAGGTTTATGTGCTGTGGAAACTTGCTGGTTGAAGGTATGGGATCATCTTGAGGGAGTGAAGAGGCAGCACTGGTGGGGCGTGAGGAGACAGCACTGGGGGACTTCTTAAAATAGATGTCCAATTTAGACTGCACAGTTTGTATTTTCTTTTCATTATAAATTTCTCTGTAGCAAGCAAGTGCATCTTGGATCATTCTGTCAACTTTGGCATAACGCTCATAATTTTGATCCATGCCATCAAACATTTGCATTCCTTTATTAATTGTAGCAAATGCCTCTGCCATTTGTTTCACTGAAAATTTTTTGGGGGGTGCAGGTTCTTCTTCTACATTTTGTCTCTCTTCTTCCTCTGCAATTTTCTGTGCATCTAGTTCAATAAGATCCTCATTACTGAGCTCTTCTGCAACACTTTCAACCAACTGTTCAACATCTTCATTATTAATTTCTAACTCCAGCTGTTTACCTAACTCCACTATCTTGTTACTAATATCCAAAATAACTTCATTTTCATTAACTCCTTTGAAACTGTATGTCCGCTCAGGCATGCGCTTCCACAATAATCCGGTCTCATCCACATTGAATATTTGCTCAGGCAAATAATTCCCTTCCACAATCACTTCATCTAACTCCTCCTTAAAAGCTCCAGCAGCACCAACATCGGCACTAGCTGCCTCTCCACTCACCTTAACATTGTGTAGACTGTAGTGTTTTTTAAATCTATCAAACCACTCATGACTGTTAGGTTCTGAATAATAAGTTCTATATACAGGAGAGAACACAAACACCTGTATAGTTTTGTAGGTTCGGTTTACTGGATAAGAGATATGTACACAAAGGGGAGTAGTGCTCTCCTCAGCTAGGCTCCTTGTCAACTGCTATAGACGACGTATGGCAAGTGATACATTAGCAGCTTCCATACGTCGCCGGGCACATTAATTAAGCATGTGGGATATGGTAATAACATTGCCACACGCTGCTAGCTAGGCTGAATGAATAATACATAAATGGAGCACATACATAATATATAATCCAGCATACATAATATACATACAATGACTTCCTGTAAAGGTTTGATCACATTCATCTCCTGCCTGCTCCTTCAGGCTTTGGAACAGGCTTCTTGCTTTAGCCTATATGGTTAGAAGGCTTAAGGGTACACTCTTCTGTATCTGGTCTTCTATCCATATCACCAATAATTTTTCCATATCGTGAATAGGACCTTGTCTTTTCTTTGAAATTATAGTTCCCTTTATTGGTGTTGTTCCTTTCACTACTTCACGAATACGTTCCTTGTCCTTCAGAATAGTGGATATAGTCGAGTGTGAGAAACCTAGGTCACGTGAGATTGTTGCTACAGTCTTTTCATTCTCATGCTGAGTTATTATCTTCATTTTCATCTCAAAAGTAATTGCCAGTCTCCTTTTCTTTGGAGCACCACCAGCACTCTCACTTTGTACGCTTTCCAGTCATTATAAAGTCAATTAAATACGATAATAATGAAAGTTCACAGCGCGATCAGTATATAGGATACGATAGCCAAACACCAACTAAGCGCTCTACTGAGTGAGTGCACCCACGATCTCGCCCGGGACAGAATTGTTTCGGTATAGAAAATGCGCGCGTCATTTGAAACTATTTTTGGTCACGACTGCCGCGGTCGTATGTCCCGACGGTCGTAAGGTCAGAGCAGGTCGTAAGTACCGATGGACGTATGTCCAAGCAGTCATAAAGTGAACAACATAACATATGGGATTAAATGAAAAATAACATCTTAATTTTATGATGGTACACGCACACAATTAATACTTAAGAGAAATACAGTCGCCAAGTTAATGTCCATTCAAATAATGGACTCGACTCCCTCCCCCTCTTCTCACACTACACTCGCTGGCTCTTCCCTCTCTGAGAAATTTTTGGGGGAAAACCACTAGATTTTAAGGTATAGTAATAAATAATACCTCAAACTAAAGTTAGGATAATATAATTGACATTGCTGGATTCCTTGCAAGACCAGGAATATTTTGAATATACTGTACATGTCATATATTTTGCATAAAAGATAAAATATTTGCTCTTTGTAAACAAAATTCTTACATTAGATCTAAAATTTGTATGTCTAATGCAAAGTACATGATCTTTATATTTAAAATGATCATCATCTTATAAGAATTCCAGCAATGTAAATTATATTGTGGCCAGGTAAGTTGTATGAATTTTATGAGCTAAAACAAATATCTTCAGTAAATAAAAATAATTACAGTGACCCCTCGTTTAACGAACACCTCGGTTAACGTAATTTCGATTAACGAACTGCCTTCCATAAGGATCTTCAATTCGGTTAACGAAAAAAAATTCGCTTAACGAACTTCTTACGAACCGACCTCAACATGTTTTCGCTTGCACTGACCGGGCAACCAGCTTTAGTATCAGTCCGCCAATACATTAATCGGTTCTAGGGCTTAAATTCCTTACTATTTTTGTAAATATCAAGAAGTTTATACTATTCAATAATTTTAAAAGTTTAATATTCAATTTTTTAGTCATTTTAACAATTATTGAACAAAATTGAAGGTAAAGTGACTAGTTTAATGCGCGGCATCCAGCCTCTTAACACAGCAAACAGGCGTCAGTCTCTCTCTGTTTTCACTGGAGGTAACATCTTGCTTGAGACTCTCTTCAACTAAACGCTTTTTTTCTGTGTTTCCAAGCAAATTATTGGTCATTTTGAAATATATTTTATATATTGACAATATATAATGCAGTGCAGCGTTGATTTAAAGAAAATAATCTTGAATTAAACCAAGTGAACTAAAATTTTATGGGTGAAATGGCACCATGGGGTGACTTCTCTTCCACCCCAATGCCTTCTCTTCTTCCTTCTCCTCCACCCCCATTCTAAATCCCATCATCATCATCATCATCCAGGAGCTTTCTACATACACACCTCAAAGTAAGTGAACTTTTCTACCATTTTTGTTGAATTTAGGAAATTTTCGGTGAGCTGGAACCAATTACCCAAAAACCCATTGAAACAATGGTTTCGGTTAACGAACGTTTCGGTTAACGAACGACCTTCTGGAACGGATTGAGTTCGTTAACCGAGGGGCCACTGTATACTTCACCCGGGTAAATGACCAAATTTACCGCATAATTCAGGCATCCCGGTTCTGGCAAGGTACCGCGTAAATGACCAAACCCGTAAACGAAAACCGCGTAAATCGAGGTTCAACTGTACTTAAAAGCAACTTATTTTTACTAAATGTAAACACAACTTGTATCCAGAGTGTACCACTAGATCTGTACAGATCAACGTCTTATGTTACATTGCATTAATGTGCATGTCATTATATGGGGCCACCACCATTTGCCCGGCCCACTAATGAACAAAACCTGACCCAACTCTTACATTAAAGTTAAGATTTAAATTCTTAAATATTTTTACTTGCCTTGAATATTTAACTTACATTTTCATCCATTGATCTCTCAATTTATAAATATAAAGCTTGAACATTTTTCTTATTAATGGTACAGTACCTTTTATATTAATTTTGATGCAAAAAAGAGTTCATCCAATATATTTTCGTGAGCCACACATTAAGTGTCAAAAAAAAACTTGCGAGCCGTAGTTTGGCTACCCTTGCAATATACTGTGTGGTACTCACCAGCATATGCTGTCATCTTGAGGTTGTGATGCAGGCAGGCCAAATAGTAATATGATGATACAGGATGGGCTGCCTTTGTCCTGTAGCAGGTCTTGCTAACTGTCACTCATCTCCCTGACACATACACCATTTACATACAACCATACTCTATGCTGTCTTCTCTGCTATGTGCAGTAGAGGTAGTGTACATGTGGTACTTTCACACTTACTGAATGTACAGTACTATACGTACAGTATACATAACTGTAATAACGTTTTACGTCTTAACATTTTTTTAACGGTATTCTCGGCTGATTATATGCTGGTACAGTAATGTACTGTACTTCACAACATAGATCATAATATGTGAAAACAGCAATGACTGAGCTCTTCCTCAATACATACATCGATTTCCCACACATACTCACTCATTCTCTTAATTTTTCATTTTCTTTTTTTAGCTGTGTTATATTTTCTTAATTTCTAATCCACATTAGAGTATTGTAATGATGTGCACTTGGAGCACAGAATTCCCATTTGTTCCGACTTCCCTCCCAAGTTTTCCCAGTGAGTCAGACATCGCTAAATTGAATTTTGACCAATTGCTAAACAAAAACTTATATCACTTGTTACGAGCCCCTCCACCCAGCACTCCGAACCACGCCATCTATTGTCCTGATCTACCTACCCAGCACCACGAGCAACGCCATCTAGGGACGAGACACGAGTATGACTCGTCTTAGTTACCACTCCGGGGTTTCTCTTCTCCATATCCTGGTTGTTGCGTCACCTCCTCAAAGTCTTCTTTGTCAGCTCCAATTCGAGGAGAGAGGACTTGGCTCTGGGAAGTGACCACAGGATCATCTATCCTCTAAACCTACGTGCAGTGACTACCTACCGTCTTCTACAATACTCGGCCTTACTCGTCAGCCATCTCAGCTCCTCACTTAAGTACTTGTATTTTGTATTACCTCCCCCACGTCCACTTGCTTCAAAATGGTTTATGTTGTATTAATATGTATATACTGTTAATGTTTAGGTTAAGTTGGTTAAGGGTAATTTATAAGCTGAATATTTTGTTAAGGGATTTATGGTACTCTATTATATACAACGAAAACTCGCATCCTTTGTCTACCCTTTTTTATTGTTGTTACCTGTTGGGATCTGGGTAGACGTATAACTATATTCTAAATCCCCAACTCGTAACACACTAAACTGAAATATCGCCAAGTGAATGAACATTAAATAAGGGATACCTCTATATGAAAAGTATGAGACATGACCAAGTGGCTAACAGGTTGATCAGTGGCGAAGCGGTTAGAGTAAAGCAATGTCCTTCCTCCAGGCATCCTCGATTTCCTCGTTATCAACAACTATACTGTATTTACCAAGGTAATTTCTCACACGCTGCTCACCAACAACATCCTTGTTTCTACCTACTATTTGCCTGGCTATTCTAAATACCTATCCTCCTGCATCTGTACTATTCAATATATTTGTGAATGCATTCTGTTCATAATTCTTAGTCTTGTAAACCTCTCTTCAAGAACTGCACTTATTCTCCAGGTTCTCCTTCTTGCCAACACCTACCGGGTATGTTCCAAGCCTTACGAATGCCCTCCGATATAAACTGGGTTAAACTTGAAACTTACAGTATTTTATGTACCTGATGACTTATTTTTTACTTTCATTTACTGTATTTTGTCTTTCTATTTCTTTTGTCTTAAATTAAGTGATTTTTAGATGTATATAAGGACTTGGACTATGATATAGTGGGGTTTTAAACATTGTTTTGTAAGTACGGTATGCACATTGCATGTGTTCTGACTTAAATACAAATCCGACTTAAGAATGTCCTCAGGAATGGATCCCTCTCGTAACCCGGGGACCCCCTGAAAACAGTACTGTAATCTTTTTTCTATCACTTGGTTCTTTTTGTTATTCCACTACTATGTTACTGGGCCCTTCGTCCAGCCACACATCTTGTCTACTGTACCCCCTTCTCATCCTGCTTGGCCCCAGGGAAGTTTGGTAAACATTCTGAAATTAAAAAACTTTTTGGACCAAGAAAGCCTTTATTTATTGATGATTGGTAATTAATTCACTTTCTATGAATGATACTCTTCTTGCAGATTAATGTGTGGAAGGACATGGCTGACAGAGCAGTATCATGGCATGACATCACTGTTGATGTTGGCTGGGGAAAGCTTCATGGTAAAACATGTGTTGTTGGTAATTCTTACTATAAGAATGACATAAAGGTAATGGGTGTGCATGGTTGGCTCGATAATGCCAATACCTTTGATACACTAGTGCCCCTCTTACCACTTGGGGTGGAAGTGTTGGTATTTGACCTACCTGGACATGGGTTATCGGACCACATGCCTCTTGGGGCTCGCTATGACATCTTTACATATGTCTTCAGTCTTCATACAGCAGTTAGGAAATTAGAATGGAAAAAATTTGTTTTCATGGGCCACAGTATGGGGTCAGCAATATCTTGCTACTTCATAGCACTTTTCCCAGAGTATGTGGGGGCATTCATCAGTCTTGATCTCATTAAACCAGTTATACGTACAAGCAGGTTAGAAAGTTTCCGTAATGATGCATTGAAACTTTTTAAAACAGAAGATGAAAAAAGGCAACCTATTGTGTATTCCGAGAGTGAAGCAATAGATCGTCTAACGGCAGCACGATATATGGGAGGTGCCAACAGTATTCAAGATTCAGCCCACATACTACTTCTCCGGTCTGGTAGGAAAGTTGAAGGAGGCTATGTCTGGAATCATGATCCAAGGGCTTACTCAAACTTCAATGGTCTATTTTATGGTAATAGTATATTCTTGGAGGCCATATCTTCAATTACATGCCCTGTCATGATTGTTCGTGCCTCAAAAGGAATGTGTAATCTTCCAGATTCAGTTTACAGAAAAGAATTAGATGTATATCAGAGTAATGCACAGTGGCTTGATATTGCCACTGTGGAAGGCACACATCACGTGCACCTATCTCATCCAGAACGGGTTGCCCCATTAGTGTCAGGCTTTCTCCAGAAGTTGGGTCAAAGTTCCCCAAAAGATATATATTCCAAACTCTGAAAATGAAAAGATATAACCAAAGACAAGACTGTAGCTACTCCTGGGTTGTGCTCTGGGGGCAGATAACCACACACTATAAATAATAACTGAAAATTAATTGCACAGTACAAGGTACAGTTGTCTCCACTTCAGCATTTACTACTTAGCATTGCCAATCTTCTTTCTCCCAGAGGTGTGAACCCTGAAATTTTAAGTATGAATTTGAAGCATTTGCTTGAAAGCTGGAGGGGTAAGTGTTTTTTCTCTGTGTGTGTAGGGGGGGGGGGTACTGGGGGTAAAACTGGAAAGTTTATATCAGTCGAGAGAGATTACAATGCAGGATAATGCTTTGGCAACACTGTACTGACAGGGTTTCCTTAACTGAGTTAAATCGTCTGGCACTAGTCAAATGAAAATACCTGTGGTAAAAACAATAAGATGAGAGAGGGATGAATGCATGTTCTAAGTAAGGATTTCATTTGCAAAAGGGGACATTTATGAGCAAATGGATTATGAATCTGTCTTTTAGAAGCAGCGAAAATTTATTTAACCCCTTGACTACGAGATGGAACCTCCCCAGCTAAATAAAATCGTCTGGTGGTAACCAGAATAAAATAGATTAGAACACATCTTACTGAAGGGATTAATTTGAAATCAAAACATCCATGAAATGGGCACCACATATTTAATTGTAAAATAAACTTGATGTGAACAAAATAGCTCAGAAAACCATACGGGGGTAAATTGTAGTTCATTTGTGCCAAACAGTGAGGTGAAAGGGTAAAAACATATTACATTACTGTATTATATAATTATTAATGCAGTATTATTATTATAATGAAATATGAAATTTATGGTGCATTTATGTTGAGAATACAAATACAAGTGATACCCAGTATTTCAAGCAGCCAGGATGTGGAAGTTGTTAGTCTTAGCTACTCGTTCATATTATTAAATGTTAGATAGTTGCTGTATTTTACGGCACATAAGACGCACCCCCCTTTTCAGCAGGGAACATTTAGGGAAAAACTTTTGTGTGTATTTTCCTGTTGTAGCCATAGTTTTCTTAAAATGATATATACAGTACAGTACTGGTAAATGTGAGGAATAAATAAGAATAATACCAATAAGTAAGTTACAAAAAAAAATACTGTACTGTATTGCCATACCAATAAATAAAACCCTCCGCCAATTCCCTAGCAATACCCCCCGCCGCCAAAACACTGCGTACTCCTGCCGCTCCTCCACTTAGCCAGCTAACTCGTGTGCAAAGACATATATATATATACAAGTATTCCCTTTATTTGTTTGCCCTTAGAACAATTATTTCTTTATTTCTTTTACTTTTTTCACAACGTGTATGTAGGATGGTGTGCGCATGAAACTGAGTAAAAATAAATGAAGAAAGTTACGTATATCTACCCAAAAATACGAGTAGAAAGGCAACCATAACACCACAGCTTGGCCTAGTAGTCTGGTGGTTACAGGGACGAGTTTAACCTGGCTACAATGCTGCAAGCGATGTTAACAGATGCAAATGTGAAAAGAGAGTTGTCTGTAAATCTTTATTTGTATCAGATATTTGTTAATATAAAAATAAATGTTGCAGGTATGGCATTAATAGATCTTAATGCTTGTAAGAGTTCGGGAATGGTTGCTGCTTACCTGTAGTTCCCTCTGAAGAGTTGGGCGTCTGCCGTACGAACGTTACTTGTCTCAGGTTATCATCATTAGTACAGTAGTTATAAATCAAGGTTTTATATTTGCAATACTGTACCGGGTAATTATTTTTTAATTAATTAAAAATAATGTGTTAGTAAGCAATAACATATTTTTAATTCTGGAGTTGGGTTAGGTAGAATTTTACCGACTGAAGACAGCAACTGGGGGATTCATTAGCTTACGGGAGACTGCAACTTCATATACAGTATATAGGATACAGGCTGATTTTTTAGCAATTTTTCAGACAAAAAAGTGCGTCTTATACGCCGTAAAATACGGTAGTTAGTAGTCCTTTTCCACACATTCTGCCTCATCAAAATGAGAAGACATAACATTATTCTTATCTGTAAATTGTCTGCAGTGATTCAACCACCAGCAACCTAGAGTAGAAATTGGTTGGGGGAGTGAGGAGTTGAGTGCAAAACATACAATAAACTTTATTACTTTAAGCCTTCAAACAACAGCTGTATTGCATTGCACCATAAATTGCAAATTTGATGATATATATATATATATATATATATATATATATATATATATATATATATATATATATATATATATATATATATATATATATATATATATATATATATATATATATATATATATATATATATATATATATATATATATATATATATATATATATATATATATATATATATATATATATATATATATATATATATATATATATATATATATATATATATATATATATACACATACATGTATATATATATGTATATATATATATATACAGGTTGTACCTCTCTAGTCCGGCAACCTCGGGACCTGGGTACTGGATACAAAACTTTGCTGCTTCTACAAGATATAGATTCATAATCCATTTGTTCATAAATTTTCCCTTTTGCAAAGGAACACCTTATTTAGAACATAAATTCTCTCCCTCTCATCCTGTTGTAACTGCAGTATTTTCTTCTGCCTAGAGCTAGACGAGTACTCTAATCTGATGAGAAAACTTAATCAGTACAGTCTTGTCAAAAAGTTATCCTGCATTGTACTCTCTCCCAACTGTTATCCACTGTCCGTCCCCGCCCCCAGTATCCTGTCTCCTCCCGATAGAAAGACAATTACCCTGACACACCCCTCTGCTCCTCCTCCCGCTCACTAGCGAGTGTTTCGAATTCACACTTCCGAGTTCTGGGTTCAGACCTCGGAGAGAGGGGTTGGCAACGTTCAGTGATAAAAGCAGGTGTGCCGCCAATAGTACCTGTACTCCTACTGTATAGAGCATGCCCTTAAAATTCGCGGGGGTTAGGTTCTCATAATGGCCGCGAATAGCCAAATCCATGAATAACATTTGCTGACCAGGAAGGGGGTACATTTTTACTCGTGTGCAACGAAATGTGTATTCCATTTATGTGTTTGCCCTTGGGACAATTATTTCTTTTACTTGTATTGTATATACCGTATATATATATATATATATATATATATATATATATATATATATATATATATATATATATATATATATATATATATATATATATATATATATATATATATATATATATATATATATATATATATATATATATATATATATATATATATATATATATATATATATATATATATATATATATATATATATATATATATATATATATATATATATATGTGTGTAGACACACACACACACACACAGATGTACACAAAATCCATACAAATAAATAATAATGGGAAATTATTCTCACAAGTAATCAGAAACAAGACAACAAATTTTGAAAAAAATGTGAGTCTACCCTCAAGTCAACTCCTCAAATAATCGAGGTCCGTGAATTAAAAATCCGCAAATTATCAGGGCATGCTCTACACTACTGTACAGGTATTGTGATATGATAACCACTGTATATTTTCACAATACTATACTGTACTCTACTGGAAACAATTTCTCTGTATTTTCTTTAAATTGAAAATAATTGAAAAATTGGGTTCCCTTTGAAAATACTGTATATTATTTGCCAAACACTTTGCAATTTTTTTTTTATATTGTGACCTTATTGCATTAATTAAATAAATTATTGTGACAGTAAATAGTGTACTTGTACTCTGTATAGTTTATAATAAACTTAACCTGAAAGGATTCATAGATTTGTTATCTATGTATGTATAACATAAATGTGGATTAACTTGAAAAATATGATGCTGCACAGTGTATACATATACAGCTGCTCCCCGACTTACGACTGGGTTAGAGACCGACATCCAGGTCGTAAGTCGTAAATGCTTAAATAATACATAAAAAATCTAAAATGGGGGTCTCTTTTTCTTCTCAGCACCACAAAACACTCACTTTTAAACTTGCCAGCCATTTTAAAGTGAATTATAGATGAAAATTTTGTCTGTGTACTGATTTTGGGACTCGAAAATACGTAATTTGACCAAATTTTGGTACGAGTGAGGCAGGTCGTAAGTGTGGGTGGACGTAAGTCGGGGAGGAGCTGGGTATACTATATATATATATATATATATATATATATATATATATATATATATATATATATATATATATATATATATATATATATATATATATATATATATATATATATATATATATATATATCATTTGTTCATATAGCACACAGACTTCCATATATACAAACAATGCTTGACTGTACCCTTTCCACGCCAAGCTGGCCCATAAGCCCCACCCCTCGTCTGTAGCTACAAATAGCTGACTGGTTCCTCCGAGCGCTTTACCTCCCCTCAGATTGCGCGTGTATAAGCTCATATTTATATCAAGCTTTTATGATAAATATTTAAAATTTTCTAACATCCTCTCTGAAGTTCTAATGCCTTGAAATTTTTTTTCATTTTGATTGTTCTGATATTTAACATTATTTTAGATAATAACAGGTCTGCTTACCAATTGTGAACACATTTAGTTTGAATTTTCCATGAACCAATCAGCTATTAGTATAGAAGAGGGGTGTGGTTTACGGTCCAGGTTAGCGTGGAAATACTATACTAGTTGGGAATCGAACCCTGGACCTCTGTGTGTGAACAGGGATTACCTATCCCTATGTAATGTTTATACAGTACAGTATTTAAATTATTCGCTATCTTGCAAGGATTTCAGCAATGCAAGTTACATTCTGCTAAGTTTAGTCTGTGATATTTTATAAGTTAAAAACTTTAAGCCTAAAACTACCTTCACATTGTTTTGGGAATGCTTCGTAAGGAGGTTTCTTAGCCCAGAACCCCCATTTTTTTTTGTCCAAATCTTCCGAATCTTTGAGGGTTCACTGTATACAGTATATATATATATACTGTACACTGTATATTATATTTTATTATATATTATATTATATTATATTATATTATATTATTTTATATTATATTACTGTATATTATATTATATTGTTTGGGAACATTTAATAAAAAACAAAAATAGTTTGTTGAATAGTTGCCACATGTTACTTCAGTTAGTCTTAAAACTCTACTGAGGGCCATTGTCTCCACCAGCTTTACAGAGCTTTATCACCTTCAATTTAACATGTAAAGTGTTGGTTTTGTGGGGTATCCTATCACTGAGAGCAGTACTGCTGCCATTTCACTTGCTGATCACTTTCCCAAATGTCTAAAAGGGTAAATCACTTAAAAATGCAAAAAATTGCTGGAGAGCTTTTTGAAGTGTGGATCTAGATTAAAAAATATTCCTTTGTCTTGTGGACAATATGGTCTAGCCAGTCAAGCAGCATGGAACAATATATAACATTAATTTTTCTAGATATTATGGGTAATTGCATACGGTACCCCCCAAATTCTGTTCAATTTATGTTAAAAACTATTATAAAATTATAAAATTGTTTGAGTTATACTAAATTTTAGAATACAAGTACAGTGCCGGTGTGTACACATAAGGTTATGCAAAATATTGCATAATAACTGTTAAAGTTGCATGATGTTCATATTACCATAAACTCTTTAGCTAATGATGATAATGTTGTCATTATTTTTTTCACATAGCATGTACACGCTGGAATATGGTGGTATAGTGGAGACTAAGGTTTGTCTGGGATTATAATATAATGTTTAACTGCAATGTTTACAGTAATTCTGTGTTCCAAGAGATTATACTAATACGTATGAACATTGCCACTAAACTGTTTTTTCTGGCATCCAGTATGGTCATTAACATACCTGTACTGTATGATCAATAATGCATGGGTTTGTTGAACATTTTGATAATAAACAGTAATACCTGTAATATAAAAATTTTCCAACCTCAATGCAGGTATGTATTAATTATACAGTTGGTGTTGGTAGTTCCAGGTAGTGGCTGGTGGCAGTGGCTAGTACTGTACAGTAATACCCCGATTTACACGGTCAATTGAACCCACAGGGTACCGCGGAAAGTGAAAACCGCGTAAAGTGAACAGAACATATGGGATTAATTCCAATAGAGACTGGCCCGACCCCCAAACTCCACTTTTTCCGACACAATACCTATGTTGTAGTAAAAATAACATCTATATTTTATGATGGTATGCTCACACAATTAATATTTAAGAGAAATACAGTCGCCAGGTTAATGTCCATTCAAATAATGGACTCAAATCCCCCCCCCCCCTCTTCCCAGCTCACTAGCTCCTACCTCTCTGAGAAATGATTGGGTGAAAACACTAGATTTTAACGTTTAGTAATAAATAATACCTCAGACTAAAGTTAGGATAATATAATTGACATTTCTGGATTCCTTGCAGGTCAGGGAATATTTTGAATGTAAACTTCATATATTTTGCACAAAAGATAAAATATTTGCTTTATGTAAACCAAATTATTACATTAGATCTAAAATTTGTATGTCTAATGCATAATCCATGATGTGTATATTCAAAATGATCATCATATTGTAAGAATTCCAGCAATGTAAATTATATTCTGGCTGGGTAATTTGTATGAATTTTATGAGCTAAAACATATATCTTCAGTAAATAAACAAAGAAATATTCTTCAAGGACACTATCTGTCAATCAAAATACTCCGCCCTAGCTGGGTCGGTCCCTCACTCCCTCCTTCCCTACCCCCCACCCCCCACCTTCCCTCCCTACCAGAGAAGCTTTGGGAGAAAATAGTATATTTACATTTTTAGTTATAAATAATAACTCAGACTAAAGTTAGGATAATATAATTGACATTTCTGGATTCCTTGCAGTTCAGGGAATATTTTGAATGTAAACTTCATATATTCTGCACAAAGGATAAAATATTTGTTTTGTGTAAACCAAATTATTACATTAGATTTAAAATTTGTATGTCTAATGCAAAATCCATGATGTTTATATTCAAAATGATCATCATATTGTAAGAATTCCAGCAATGTAAATTATATTCTGGCCGGGTAATTTGTATGAATTTTATGAGCTAAATAAAAAATGTAAAATTATACTTCACCGCGTATATGAGTAGATGCACCGCGGAAAGTGAAAGTTCGGTTCTGGCAAGGTACCGCGTAAATGAGAAAATCGTGGAAAGTGAAACCGTGTAAAGCGGGGTAATACTGTACATGAGTGTGTTTGGCGTTGTTACACTAACACTACCATTAATCATTAATACAGTGTACAGTCTCTCCTCGACTTATGACATATAATATGTCGACTTACGACAACCCGGACATACGACGGCCATGGTCGTATAAAATATTTTCACATTAGTATGTATTTTCGAGTCCCGACGTTAGTGATTGCGCTGTGAACTGACAAATTTTTTTTTTGTAATTCCCTTTAAAATGGCTGGCAAGCATAAAAGTGAGAGTTCTTGTGATGCTGAGAATTTCTATATTATTTTCGCCTTTTCAACTTACGACCTGGTCGTCGGGACGGAACCCCATCATAAGTCGAGGAGAGGCTGTACTGTAATTGAATTAATAAAATTATTATTGGTACACATTTAATCGTAAAAATATTTTTGTACTCTACAGTATTGTACGTCATTGTTGTGGAATTCTTTCTCATCCTCCTCCTCATGAATTAGTTGCATTGAAGTTTCCCTTTGTCTCCTCACTATTTCGTGGTAGTGCAGCCAGTCCTCGCACTGCGTCATCCTGTACAACGTTGTTTCATTACAATGTTGCTACTCTTTAGATACTCATAGATACAATATGGGTTTATAATGTTGTCACCCAGCATGATTCTTTTGAGAGCATTATGATGAACTAAATGATGTTAGAGCTGACAAGAAAAGAATGTGAGTAGAACAAAGTGAAACTATAGGTTATCCTACAATGAACTGATGATCAATCACACACAAGCTAACAGAATAATCCACTGCCCTACAAATCATCACAACCTTCATAAGAACTGAAAAATAACTTTGTGTGCACACATGTACAGTTGTACCCCGCTTTACGCGGTTTCACTTTACGCGATTTCTCATATACGCGGTGCCTCGCCAGAACCGAACTTTCACTTAACGCGGTTCATCTACCCATATACGCGCAGAGTGTCTGGCTCGACGCTATTTTTAGATTCGCCCCACCCGCCTGCTCCCTCCTCCACCTCCGCCTGGGCAAGCCGCGCGGTAAGGTTGCGCAGTGCATGTCTGTTGCGTTATCACTGACGTCATATGACATATCGGACTGTGATTGGCCATGCATCCCTACCCCCCTCTGCTGCTAGCTGTAATTGGTTTAACGTAATATGACGTGTCCACCCGGGGAGGGAGGGAGGGAGGAAAGACGACGCTTGACCTAGCCGCGGCAGTTTCATCCCTCAAGGCCACACCGTGTATACGTGCATCCATTGTTCTGTGAAATGGCTTCCGCCGGACCACCGCCACCAGAGAGAAACCTTTCCTTACCTGGACCCAGCCGCCCTAAGCCAAAGAAGACACGACGTTCCTTAAGCTACGAAGTGAAATACCAGATCGTTCAAGATTTGGAGAAAGGAACACGTCAAGCTGATCTTGCGCGCCAGCATGGAGTGAACGAATCTACGATTCGTACTATTAAGAAGGATGCAGCCAAGATCAAAGAGCACATGACAATCACAAAGTCTGCAGGTGCTTCAATGATGAAGTATTCCCAGAACAAGGTGCTGCTAAAGGTGGAAAATTTGCTGGTGAGTTACTTGATTCGTCAGGCGCGACTCAACATGGCGGTGGACACGCGATCCGTTCAAGAGTACGCACGTGAACTGTACGCAGCAGTGTCACATACGATGGGAATTGCAGAGCCCAAACCATTCAATGCTTCCTCTGGTTGGCAGCAAAGGCTTAAGAAGAGGAACAAAATCACCAACATCAACATTGGTGGTGAAGAAGCGAGTGCTGACCGTGTGGCGGCTAGAGATTTTCCTCTGTTCTTACGTGAGGTTATGGAGGAAGGGCAGTTCACTGACAACCAGGTGTTCAATATGGACGAATCCAGCCTTTTTTGGAAAAAGCTGCCTACCAAGACCTTCGTTGTCCAGTCTGCCAGCAAGGTTCGGGGTCGGAAGTTGCAGAAGGAGCGCATCGCCGTCCTCTTTACCACCAATGCCTCCGGTACCTGTAAACCAAAGTTATCGGTGATTCACACAGCCCGCAAGCCGCACGCCTACAAGAAAATGGACATGAACAAGCTTAATGTCCACTGGCTAACTGCACGTAAGGCGTGGATGTTCTCTGCTCTGTCCCTCTCCTGGTTTGACGACTGTTTCGTTCCAGACGTCAAGAAATTCTGCGAGCAACAGAATGTTCCATTCAACATTTTGTTGCTCCTTGACAACGCACCAGGACACTCGCCCCTACTTATGGATCGTCACCCCAACGTAAAAGTGGTCTTCCTTCCTCCCAACACTACGTCCCCACACATCCTTAACATTGCTAAAGCTGCCTCCCGAAAGTTGGGAATGCTGTACAGATGCCGTAGCTACTTCACTCCTGAGCAGTTGCTTCAAGTATATAAGTTGATTCATTCATCCTAACTTGAAGTACTGCTCTCATATCTGGGGTGACCGATCGCCCGGGCGGCTAGCGAGCTGATCTTTTGGCGAAGAGAATAAATGAAAAGGAAAAGTAATCAGAAACGTGACCGATCGCCCAAGCGGCTATCGAGCCGATCAGTGGTGAAGAGGATAAAAGTAAAAGTAAGTAACAAATTCCAGTACTTTTTACAACTCCGCCAAAAACATAATTTGCTTGTGGCCAAACTGACATTTAGATAGATTTAATTTAATACCCATTTCCACAAATCTATCAAACACTGGCTAGTCTTTCCAGCAAGGTTGAGAAATCATTAGCCCTTACTATTACTTCATCGAGATAGTTCCGTACCCAGTCTTCAACTGCTAATGGATCTAACATTCTATTTACTTCAATAGTGAAAATGTCAGGACTGGCTGAAAGACCAAAATGTAGATGTGTAAACTTTCATAGATTATATTCATCACTAAAAGTAGTCAGGTCTCGGCTACTTAAGTTCAGGATTGCCTGCTAGTACACATTCTTCAAATCTTATGTGGTTTAATACTTATTTCCTGCATCTTTCTCTACTTGCTCACCTATTCATAGCAATGGTTGTTTGTTGATTTTCAAATGCTTATTAACAGCTTGAAAGTCTAAGCACATACACTTTGAGTCATTGGACTTTGTTACTAGAACAATGGGGGATAACCATGCAGCAGTCGATGGTTCAATAATGTGCCTATCCCTCATATCTACAATCATATCTTTAATTACATCTTTAGCCTATTTAAATGGGGGCCACTGTTGTTTACTAATTAATTAACTCGACTTTTCATGTCTAGCGTCTCCGGTATCATGCTGTTAGAAATCTCCTGAATATATCTGACTTCTTTACTGGACTATTGGGAATCCCATCACAAATTACACATGAAACTGGTGCTACTCTTATCATCACTTAAAATTACTCTTAATTTGTTTGAGGATCTCTCCCCTTCTGTTTGTATGGTTACGGTAGGTGATGAGGTGCACATAGGAATATTTCAATTGATGAATCGACTTTACACAATTCGTTGTAGACATGCTGAATATGACCCAAGTTGCTTCCCTATGCATCTAAATATGAAAAAAAAAATTCTCCAGAATCAACTCCTATTCTTCTATCACAGTGCCCAATCTCAAATACACTGGCATTCATGCAAAGTTACTTAGAGGCAAATATATGCATGAGTCAGGCTGTACTACTCTCACACACAACTCGGGTTGTAGGTTAAAACTTCTATGTGTAAACTTGACACTCAAAATTTGGCATTCTTTCACTTTCATTTTTATTGTTATGATTTGTGAACTGTGACATCATAAGATGGTTTTCTTATCAATATGGAAACTAGTCAACCTTGGTGGACAAGGTAAGCCAGACTTTAATGGTAATTTATTAACATGTTTAATTCCTTGCATGTGCTCCCTCATCAACACTCTCCCACATACGTGTGAATGGCCAGCCCAAATGAAAATATCTTTCTCTATTCCCATGTTAATCTAAATCTGTCTAGGAGTTCTACTCCTAACAACATCCTAGCATCAAGGTAGCTATCATCAACAAAAATAGTTTGATGTCTGACTTTCATCTGTGGGGTTACCTGCACGGTTATTACTACTTTACCCTCGACTTTTAATTCATCTCCAGTAACACCCTGGTATCTATGTATACAAGGTTTAATGGGTCATCCATTCGAGGTATTCACAAAACTTTAATGAAAGCGGCTCACTTCCTGTATCAATTAAAGTGAGAGATATGTCCACCCACAGATTACCAGATGCAGGGGGAAACACTTGTTTCTTTTTTTATGGCCTTTCTGTGAAGTAGGGGCATAGTATTTATGTTCCCTTGTTTGTTTGTTTCTCTTCCTGTCTTCCAGTATCTTCATCTGTCCATCTATCCACACTGATCATATTAATCCTAATACTGTATGCTAGTTCCTCACACATACATTACAGTATTTTTATTTTATGCTGTGAAAGTGTGTTCTATAGGCCTGACAGCCCATTAGGGGTAATGCAGGTACATGTACTGTGCACTGAAGTATAAACGTTTTTTCATACACAAGGAGGCAGTATGGCCGACTTTATACTCAGCTATATTCACTTTCTCAATTCTAAAGTTAGGTACCCATTCACAGTTGAGTGGACCTGGGGTGCCACATACACAAACCAGCAATCTTTAAGACAGTAGGCACATTATATTCACTCAACCACCCTTTCATATCATTAAGTACTGTATTGTACATTGAACTTCATTCTGAAAGACTGATTGGTTATAAGTGGACTGTAATAACATTGTATTTCACAGGACTTCATAACAAAGAGGGATGTCAGTGTCTCCAGTACACATGAGTGAGATTGAAAATGAACAGTCACAAGATCCACAGGGCGAAGAAAGTAAGATTGATCTCTTAAGTCCTACCAAACGTCACCAAAGGATAGTGGAAGATGCTTGGGAATGGGAAGAAATAGAGATTGACATAGGATGGGGAACTTTGCGAGGGAAAGCAAGAGGTTCAGGACCAAGGTACCTCTTAGGTAAGAACACAGTAGTCTGTCCATCAGGTAATTACAGCTAACCAATTCAATTGTGGGAAATGATGATAAAACAGTGATGATGATGAAGTCCTTCTTACAAGAACTTAGTGAATTCATCTGAATGAAAATCAATCAGGGTTTGAGTGTTGCTGCTAGGTGAACTCATGATTATTCAATGAGTTCACCTATTTAAATCTATCATATAGTGCAGCAAAGCATCCCTTCTAGTCAGTCCATCTGCCTCAGTGTTTACACTTATTGCAGCAGTAGCTTTGGCCTTAATGTCATCAAGTTTGGCATTTGCCATTGATGCTCCTTTATGGTAGTTTTAAAGGGGGTTACAATAAGAGAGTTTTGTATTTAAGGGAGGGTAAAGGTGAGTTGTATGCCTACCAGTAATATTATCTCTCATATGGACTATATGATGACCACATGTGAAAAGAACCTTAACACTGTCCTAAACTATTGACATTAAGAAGGAGTAAAAAGTACCCTGATTGTAAGAGAAGAAAAAGCATTACAGTAAAGCCTCGAATAATGACGGTAATGTGTCCTCCAATATTGCAGTGTAAGGTGAATCATTGTATTGTGAATCATTAATTACCATTAAAATAAAGCAATAATAATGAGATGCATTCCAAAATCTGACCTTTCATATCTTTTGTATGGCTTTTTACCCTCTTTTCCCCCAAAACAATAAAATTAATGAAAAATGCAAACTATATTCTTTAAATAATGTTTATGAATGCACCTTTTACAATATAAATCAATAATAATATGGTCACACAAGAGGAGATGGGACGGCATTGTTTTCGTTAGTGTTTACACCCGTGATAATGGTTCTACATAAGTAACTGAAGAAAATAAGACCCTGGTTGTAGATGTGGTACAATTAATGTAAAAAAATGAATATTATGTTTTAAGTAATGTTATTTAATGTTAATAAATGGAACAATAGAAGTAGCTAACCACTAATGGCAACGAAAATAAAGCTAGACGGATTGGGAATACCAACATTTGTAATTGCGTATATGTGAAAACATATGTTCATTTCTCTCCATAAGAATATGAAAGCACCACTTCATAATATATGTTTTAAATAATACTTATGAATGTAAAACAAAAATTCTACTCACCAGTGGTGGTAAAGTCTAAAACATAGGACAGCCAGTGTTTTGTGAGTTTTTACTCAGATGACAAAGTCATCAGGTTCAACTCTGGCTGAAGCTGTAGGTTCAACTCAGGCTAAAGCTGTAGGTTCAACTCTGGCTGAAACTGTAGCTTTCCATAAAGATATCATAGCTGTTGCTGAAACTGTTGGTGAACCTGAAGTTGTTTCTGAAGCTGCTTATGATGCTGAATTTGATGGTGTAGCCGAAGTTGATGGTTTAGGCCTTCGAATAATAAAGCTGTCGAAAGAACCTTGCACAGCTGCTTTCTTTTCTCATTATACATCTTTATGTAGAGTTCATATGCAATTTTTCATGTCCCTGTAAATTTTAATGCTTCCTTCTGCTAATGGAGCCATTTTAGAAAAATGTTCATTGCTTGCTCCATATAGTATCCACAGACCTCTCACCTTTTTCATATCGTTTTAACGCATCTAGTTTCTCGGCTAAGCTTATACACTTTCTTTTAGCTTTTGAACCAGCACTACCATCACTTGCTCTCTTGCTCATGTTGAATAGGGACGCATAAATTCCGTAAGAAACCTGAGAAAGTTTTTCTCCATTTCCTGTTCAGATGCTTGAAAACAAAAGGCCGCCAAGCTGCGACTGTTTATATTAGTGATGCTGGCGTCACCACTAACAAGCCCGGCAGTCTCAGTGTGCAAGGCGTGTTTTTTTTTTTTTTTCATTTGTATAATACATGTCGGGATTTAGTTATTATTTATATGAAAATGTAATTTTATTTTATTTTTTATTCTATTTTTGTCGTAAATACGAAGAAAATAATAGTGTAAATTGAATTGGGTCCGAAATTAACCAGGGTCTTAAAATAATATGAATCGTCGTAAGTAGAACTGTCGTTATCAGAGGCGTTCCTGTAGTACAGAACATGATCTCCAGTCCCAAAATCCAAAATTGAAAAATCCCACAAATGAAAGCCTACATTTATAAAATCCTTGCCAAAAATGGTGTATAAGTTTCCAAAAATCTTAAGTGTCCATTCTTTTGGCAGTGTTAGAAGCTGAGAGAGTATTTATAAGTCTTCACAGTCAGTTAGATGTTTAATTTCTTTAAATAACTCAGGTCTCGTCTACTTACTTTTGTACAGTATATTATAAATTATCATTTATCAGGCCTAGTATTTGGAAGCTCTTCATAAGAATTTACAAATCCAATTTTCCTAACAGGACTTCACGGATGGCTTGACAATGCCAACACATTCGACCTCATCGCTCCATTTTTTCCCAAGGACATGAGAATTGTCTCCCTTGACCTCCCTGGTCATGGCCGCTCTGATCATTTCCCCCCTGGTTTTATCTATGATCCTAGAGGGTATTTAGGTGCTGTGAAGAAGGCAGTGATCTCCCTTGGCTGGAATCACTTTACTCTCCTTGGACACAGTATGGGGGCAGTAGTTGGGATAATGTACACATCAGTCTTCCCAGAAGACATAGAGGCATTCATTTGTCTTGATATGATAAAACCTTGGTCATATCCACCTGAAAAACTTGCCTCTCGGTATAAAAAATCCTTTCTTCAGTATTTTGATAATGAAAAGAATGCTACGCAACCTGCATTGGTATATGATGAGGAAGAACTTGTTAGGAAGACAATGGAAGGAAGTAAATCTCTTGATGACCGAGGTGCAAGAATACTCCTGCAGAGAGGTGCAAGGAGGGCTGAAAATGGCAAAGGATTGATTCTTACACGGGACCTTCGAGCCAAAGTGTATTTCGTTGGCTTCATCAGCTCTGAGATGTGGATGGGGTTTGCAAAATCAATTACATGTCCTCTTCTTCTTATCAAGGTAAGAGGTTTTATTTAATGACAAAGTTTCTTTATATTACAGTACAGTATACAGTTTGAAAGAAAACGGCCTTGAATTTTTTGGGGGTATACTTAGGTGTTGTGTCAAGTATGGCCTTCATTGCTAATAATTCATATGGTCTCAGTATTGTGTGTGCTGTACACTAATATTTTATGGCTCAGAGGAATTTCTGTTATACATAATATTATCTAATTAGTTTCCACATATGCTAGATAAGTACAGTGTACTTCTTTATTCTGTACACTTGCTTTATGGAGTTATGTATAATGATAAGGCATTGTCTGTCTTAATTTCCATTTTTATTGCCTCTAAATAAAATTTTATCTACACATTGTACCATCATCAGTTCTGCTAGGGAGTTGCCCTTAAGGGATACACAGAAGTCTATTAATTTGGGGAACAAAGATCAATGTTCAGAATTTGGAATTGTAAGGTAGATTGTGATGTACAGTTGCCAATACCTGTACTGTAAAAGGGTGATGGGTATTAACCTTATAGAAAATTGGTGATGCTATAGGGCATAAAAGGGCTAAAATAGATGGATGGAATTTTTATAAGTTTAATGGTTCATAAATGGCCAAAGGATTGATGCACTGTAACTTATAGAAAAATAAAAAGGTAACAGGAACTATTTGCTAGTGGTACGGTCTTGACTAGTTCCTTGTAAAATAAATTTTCCCAGATCGTGACACTTTATAGGTATCAACCCAATTAGTGTATATCCCATACTAAATGCTTCCACATTTATTTGAGTTGAAGTGTTTACAACTTGTGTGCATTAAGCATTATGACCCATATTGCAAATTAAAACTGCACAATTCCATAAATTTGCTTCATTAGTTAAGTCTTTCTGTTTCCATCTTAGTGTTTTACCCACACTTTGAATTTAGGTGTCAGGTTTAGTAAATAAAGGGCATTACCCATGTGTTCCATGTCTTCTCTTGAAATGTTTAAAGGTGACACATTTTGTTTATTCTTTACAGGCAACAGAGAGTGATTACCATCATGACTCACCAGAGCTGATTAAAGCTATGTTATCTGCATTTAAGCAAGACTGCAAATATTTTTGTTTTCATGAGATGCCAGGTAAACATCACATTCACCTTACACATCCCACACCAGTTGGAGAACTTATTTTGGATTTCTTGGATGAATGCAAATCGTTTCGTCAAAGTGGTGCGATTGATTATGTAGGTTAAGTTTTTCTAAGTTGTAGAAGTGTCAAAGCACACTTACTGGAGGTTGCAATTTTTTAATTTGGTTGTGAGTGAAATGACATGATTTAATACAGATTATATTTCCTCTTATTGTCACTCATTCTATGACACTAACTCTCTTCTTTGATTTCCATGATGCATCAAGTATTGCCAGGGATTGAATTGTAAAAAGTTAACAAGTGGTATGCTCAGATTTGAATCATTTGATATCCAAATTATGAAAGGCAATCCCATGAAAAAAAAATAGCATGTAGTCCTAGATCCACATACCTTGTCAATGACACCAGTTATCCACTTTGCATGTACAGTACCATAACCTTTAGCCATATTCCTAACTCTCACCCTATCATTTACCTTGAACACTCTTTCACTGGAACTCTTATCATGATACATTTTTTGTTGAGCTTGTTTCCTCTCTACAACTTCAAACAGACTTGGCTTAACTAAACTTAATCTTGTTCTCAACTGTCTCTTCACCATTAACTCTGCAGAAGTACATCCTGTCACACTATGTGGCGTGGTTCTGTATCTGAGTAAGAAATTTGCTAGTCTGTGTTTCATTGATTTTCCTACAGTTCCTTGAATTACCTGCTTGGAAAGTGCTTCCTTTACAATTCTAACTGATCTCTCAGCTGCACCATTAGAGGCAGGATGATAGGATGGGGTCAGTACATGCTTTACACCGTTGAATCTCATGAAGTTTTTAAACTCTGATGATTGGAATGGAGGACCATTGTCAGAAACTACCTCTTCTGGTATTCCATCTTCAGCAAATATTAATCTTAATTCATCAATGGTGCTACCAGCATTAGTACTGTACATGTGCTTAACATCAATCCACTTTGAATGACTATCAATTAATACAAGAAATTTGTCTGTTCCCTTATCACAGAAGTCAATGTGTACTCTTTGGAAGGGACGGGTAGGCCATTTCCAGGTTTTCAAAGGTGTGCTGGGTGGCATACTCATAACATTCTGACAAACAGAGCACTCACGTACCATCATTTCTATTTCACCATCCAGTTTAGGCCACCACACAAAACTTCTGGCCAGTGCTTTCATAGCACATATACCTGGATGTTCAAAATGCAGTTCATTCAAAATTTGCCCTCTAAAACACTGTGGAATTAACACCCCACAACACACATCCCTGTTCTACTGATAATTGACATCTCCTTAAATGATACGGTTGAAAGTCTAAGGATGGACAAATCTCTGGCCATCCATTTTGTGTATACTCCAGGACTCTTCCTAATACAACATCTTTCCTAGTTTCATGAGCAATCATTCTGGAGGTGACTGGAAAATCTTCTGCTATCATGGTTACAGCATAAACCTTAGGCTCTACTCCATCATTTGATCCACTACATGGCAACCTTGACAAAGCATCTGCATTGGAATGATCATCTGAACGTCTGTACTGTATCTCATAGTCATATGCCGACAATATCAAAGCCCATCTCTGCATTCTTGCTGCAGCAAGTGTAGGAACAGGTGATTTAGGACCCAAAATTGCCAAGAGAGGCTTGTGATCAGTTATTAAAACAAAATTCCTCCCATATAGATAATGGTGAAATTTCTTTACTCCAAATATGATAGACAAAGCCTCTTTCTCTATTTGTGCATAATTTTTCTCGCTTTGGGTAAGAGTTCTCGAGGCATATGCAATGGGTCTTTCTTCACCGTTATCCATTATGTGACTTATGACAGCACCTAATTCATAGCCCGATGCATCACAAGCAAGCTTTAGTGTTCTACTGGTATCATAGTGGACCAAAACATCAGTACTAGACAGAGCAGCTTTACAATCTTCAAATGACTTCTGAGTTGCACTGTTCCATTTCCATGGTATCCCTTTCTTTAATAGTTCATGCAGAGGGGCTAAAACTGATGAAAGTCCACTCAAGAACCTTGAATAATACTGTATCATACCTAGGAAAGCTTTCAATTCACTGACATTTTTTGGAGCAGGTAAATTTACTATGGCTCCTACTTTATCTTCTACAGGTCTCAGCCCTTCTGCATTCACTTTGTAGCCAAGATAAGTTACTTCTTTAGCTAGGAATGAACATTTGCTCTTGTTGAGCTTGACATTGTGTGCCAACAATCTTTCTAATACTGTGGCTAGGGTTTTGTCATGATTTTGGATGTCACTGTCAACAATAAGGACATCATCCTGAAAACATAACACATTGGGAAGACCCACAAGAATTTTGTCCATGATGCACTGAAATAACTTTGGTGCACTTTTAACACCATAAGGCAACCTTTTGAACTTATGCAATCCTTTATGAGTGTTGATGGTAAGGCACTGTTGACTTTCAGCATCAACAGAGACCTGAGCATATGCTTGGGACAAGTCTAACTTAGTGAAAATGGTTCCACCTGTTAGTGCAGCAAACAAATCTTGAGATGTGGGTAAGGGATCTTGCTCATCCTCAACAGCTTGATTAATGGTAACTTTATAATCACCACATAGTCTACCAGATTTATCAGCTTTCGGTACAATTACATGTACAGTACTAATGCTGGTAGCACCATTGATGAATTAAGATTAATATTTGCCGAACATGGAGTACCAGAAGAGGTAGTTTCTGCCAATGGTCCTCCATTCCAATCATCAGAGTTTAAAAACTTCATGAGATTCAACGGTGTAAAGCATGTACTGACCCCACCCTTTCATCCTGCCTCTAATGGTGCAGCTGATTTCTCCATAATGAGTAGAGATATGTTCATGTGGATCACATCATTCAGGCACATGACGAGATGAATGTAGCGCCAGGACATGATGATAAACTTGACACAGTTTCAGATGATCATCATCATTATGATGATGTCAAAGATGATGTTTCCCAGCATCTACTCACTGTGTCAACTGATTGTAGTGATGATATGTCTGTCACTGATAATGCACAGAGTGCAAGTGAAACCCCTGTAAAACTTGACGGAGGGAATAGTCCTAAAAGACCTCTAATTATCTGAATTGTGAACAGGCCTTTCAAAACTGTTTAGTTAGGAAGTTATATTTTTGTCTTCTATTCCCTTCTTCCCTGCCATATGTAATTCTGTAAGTTTTGTTTATTTAGGATTTGTAGCAGCCATGCTCTCTTTTGAAAGGGAGAAATAGTGTTATATATATGTATGTTTATATGCTGCCTTTATTGAATATATATATTATATATTATGTTACTTCTTACCAAAGTCAGAAAGTGTTTAGGCTTGTGTAAACATGAAATGTGTTAGGCACGTAGTAACCAAGAACAGAGAATAAACGCCCAGCCAGATCGACCATGTGCTTGTCATTCTCCCATTAAATAACGCAAGATACTACACATGTGTACGAATGTGGGAGTACAGTATTGTTACTTACCACAGGGCCTTTTTTTTTATTATTAATATTATTTATTTATTTTTGTATTTTTTAAATTATACTACAGTATGTACAAAATATGACTCACTGCCTCAGCCAAGTTATCCTATAGCACAACACCTTCCATGCATTGCTGGCTTAATTGTTTTTATAATTTCTAATGCTTTATTTGTCCCACAATTTTTGGATGTTTTGTTCTAGGTTTTGTTTTAATTTTTTAAACAATATTAATGTACAATACCAATATTTCCAAGGGTAGTTTGAGGTTTAAGATGATGTTAAAGAATAACACTAGCCGAAGCTAATTCTTGGTTCACTTGTTGAAACAGAGACCATATACCTGTACGAGTATTGCGGCCTAGGGGTCATCTCATACAGCAGGTATAAAATGTCAGCCTCTAAGTACGGCTCTGCCGCTAGCATTAGATTTTCACTTTACCGTACCGGTAGGGCACAGTTACTCAGTACAGTACTGCGTTGCAACTTAATTTCGAGCACTAACAAACAAGTTTTATCTAACTAGTATTTTCCAGAAGGGTAACTGTTACTGAACTCAGCCTATGGTAAGTGTTTACACTATTCATATTATGGGAGCCCCTACACATACCAACACCTTTCAAAACTTAAAATAATTGACTTTATGGGACCTCGTTCATATCGGCGGGTGTTCGTAAGTCGGACGTTCGTAACTCATGGACCCCCTGTACTGTCAATTTAATGTACAATATGCCTTGCTTATCGTGTGCCATAATTATTAAGTTTAAAAACTTTTTTACTAGTAAATTGCCATTACTCACCTAGTGTACAGTGTATCTTAAATATTTTTGCACCTGTAGGAACTGTATTGTTGTGAATGAAATGAGGCCTACTCGCCTCAGTTAGACATTTGCTCCGATGTGGCTGATCTGTTTACACCACATTTGCGTGTCCTAGTAACATTTGTTTGTAAGAAAACCGTAGTTAACACTGAAAGATATTTTAATGTTTTGAAAATGCTAGTTAGGTAAAACTGGTACGTGAGTGCTGGAAATTAAATTGCATCCCAGTACAGTACTGAGTGACTGAGGCCTACCGGTGAAAACACCAACGTTCGGCTAAGCTCAATAATAGTTGCCTTCTTGAAAAAATAAGACATGGGAGAATTGTTTAAAATTAAGTGTTGGCAAGTTTAGTTATCACTGAGGACGTAGCTTTCAAATCTCAGTTTAGGGGTCCACTTACCTGCCAGGTATGGGCTTAGATCAACAATTTCAATTGAAATAATGGAGGTCGTCTTATAAGCCGCAATATACAGTAGTTCAAAATTTTTAGTTCATTATTTCTATTTATTTCATTGCTATCACTACAGTATAGTCTGTTCACTCAAACCTTGTAACTAAGGCCTAAAGTCAGTTTGTAGCAAAGTAGATGATTGGCTGATGGATGGACATGGGAAAGGTTAATACATTTCTTTAGTATTTAATCTATCTTTTTATATTCTGATATTTTATGGAATATTCACAGATGATCTGGAAGAGGCTCACGCCTGTGACTTCAGCTAAATAGCCTCGTCTCTACTCAGACGGTGGCTGCGTGTGGCGGATATTTGTGCCCTATAATTATATACTTGTTCTTGATTTTTCCAGTATTTATCTAATTTTGCTTCAAACTTTTCCACCGTCTCCACATTCACTACACACTCAGGTAATCCATTCCAGTTGTTGACAACCCTACTCGGGAACAAATGTCTTCTGAGATTTAGCCTCGCTCTTGTTTTGTAGATCTTCTTTGTGTTCCCCTGGGTAGTGTCATCCTCCCTCATCTGGAACAAACCTGCTGTACATGCCTGGTCATATATGCCACACGCTATCTTGTATGTTTTCACTTGGTCCCCCACGAGATCTTCTGTACGCCAGTGTCGGTAACTGTAATTTCCTTAGTCTTTCCTCATAAGATAAATCCTTGATTTGTGGTACTAATTTGGTAGCCCCCCTCTGTACATTCTCTACTACTTCTTTATCCTTAATGAGATATGGGCACCAAATTTGATTAGCATACTCAAGGTGTGGCCTAACCAGAGCAGTGTACAGAGCCTTGAATATAGGTGCATCCAGATGAACAAAAGTTCTTCTAATAATGCCCACTATTTTATTAGCCTTGTTGATTTTCTCAGCTAGGTGGTCAGAGAACGTCAGCTTATCATCGATGACTACCCCTATATCCTTCTCTGCAGTGGTCTTCTTTATCGTGGTGTACATATGATATCCCTGGTCAGCAACTTTTGTTCTTCCTATCCTCATGTATTTACTTTTTTCTGGGTGAAAGTTCAGCATCCACTTCCCAGTCCAACCCCTGATCCCATCCAGGTCCTCCTGCAGTGTGTCACAATCCTCATCTCGTTCTATTTTTCGAAAAATCTTTGTGCCATCTGCATATAGATATACCTCACTGTCGTGTTTAATTGCCTCAGGCAGGTCATTGATAAAAAGGACAAACAGCAGGGGGCTGAGGACAGAACCCTGAGGGACCCCACTAGTGACCACTCTCCAGTCAGATACTTCTCCATTTACCACAAACCTCTGTTTTCTTTTAGTTAAAAAATTCCTTACCCAATCAAGATATTTTCCATCAATGTGATAACTAGATACTTTTTCTAATACTGTAGTCTTTTGTGGGGTACTCTATCAAAAGCCTTCATGAAGTCACAGTACACTATGTCCACAGCCTGATTGTCATCGATAATTTCCGTCCACCTGTCTAGTACCCTAATTAACTGTAGGACTGTTGACCTGCCGGAAATGAAGCCAAACTGTTAATTACTAAACAATCAATATTTTTTCATATGGGTAACAATCTCTTCCCGTAATATTGACTCCATTAATTTGCAGATTACTTTAGTTAGACTGACTGGCCTGTGGTTTCCTGGTTCACTTTTACTTCCCTTCTTATAGATAGCTGTGATATATGCAATATGCCAGTCCTCAGGTATATTTCCTTCTTGAAAAGAGCTTTCGAACAAGATCCTCAGAGGCTGAAGTAGTTCCTCCATCATCTCCTTGATGACTCTTCGATGTAACCCATCTAGACTGGGAGACTTTTGTCTTTTCAATTTTTTAATCACCTTTTTTATTTTGCCCTCAGTTATCTCCAGGTGTTGAAGAGCTGGCACGTCTTTCTTGTTGGCTGTTGGTATCCCTCCATCTAGTTCCTTGATAAAAATTCTTGAGAATTGCTCTGAGACTACATCTGCCTTTTCTTGATCATTCACATTCTTCTGTACTGTTTCCTCATCCTTGTAAGGATCTGCAATTCTAGCTTTTGTTCTTGTTTTTGTCTACATACTTCCAGAACACTTTTGGATTCGCCTTAACATTTTTCGCAATCTCTTGTTCTTTGCATTTCAGGATGTTTCTAGTTTCCCATCTGACCTGGTTATTTAGTCTCCTGTATTCCTTTTCAGTTTCCAGATACATCTCCCTTGTGCATGCTCTTTCATTGAACTTTGTTTTCATTATTTTCAGTCTCTCCCAGTCTCTATTTTTCTTCACTTTAGCCCAGAGCTTCCTGTTCATAGGTAATTTTTCATTTGTTCTTTTTCTGCTAACCCTCAGTCCTCTGATTATCTTCTTAGGGACACACTCGTCAATGACTGCCTGGAATTTTCTTTTGAACTTATTCCACTTACTTTCAGTATCTGATTCCAATGATAAGTATTGGATCCAGTCCATCATAAGCCTTTGCTTCATCAGTAGGTAATCTGCTTTTTCATACATGTACAGTATTACCCCGCTTTACACGGTTTCACTTTCCGCATTTTCTCATTTACGCGGTACCTTGCCAGAACCAGACTTTCACTTTCTGCGGTGCATCTACTCATATACGCGGTGAAGTACAATTTTTTTTTTTTTTTTATTTAGCTCATAAAATTCATACAAATTACCCGGCCAGAATATAATTTACATTGCTGGAATTCTTACAATATGATGATCATTTTGAATATAAACATCATGGATTTTGCATTAGACATACAAATTCTCGATCTAATGTAATAATTTGATTTACACAAAGCAAATATTTTATCTTTTGTGCAAAGTATATGAAGTTTACATTCAAAATATTCCCTGACCTGCAAGGTATCCAGAAATGTCAATTATATTCACTTGCATATATATATATATATATATATACTGTATGCTGATAACCACAAGGAAAGAACAAAACACGAAGTTCCCAAGCGCTTTCGTGTAATTCACATCTTCAGGGGTGAGTACAGACTAAAGAGAAATACAAACCAAGGTGTATATATACAGAGGAGGGTGAGACCAGGTCCACAATGGTCAGGTATTAGGTAATGACCCTACTAATCGTTAAATAGCACAGCGGCCGGCTCATCCACGCCCTCGCCGTTATTGCTCACATGTAGCATGCACCGCCCGTTCTGTCTCACATGTGCCATGCACCCCTGCAGACAATAAGTCTCCTACACTGCCTGGAGGGAAGGAGGGAGTATTGTAGTGGATTTCTCCCCTACAAACGCTGTTTGTCGCTGAGTAGCTGACCCCGCGAATTCCCCAGTGTATGCCTCGTGGTCTGGGTCAACCAGCACCGCCTTACATGACGGAGGTCAACTACTAAGCCACGCCTACCTCCGCTATTTAAGACCTGACCTCGTGGTGACCTCTCTATTTTCTACCTACACCAACCACCAAGCAACACCTCCTCCTCCTCCGCCGCTGCCTGGCGGCCCTCGCTCCCGCCGGCGAGCATTGCGACCCACAAGCTGTCCTCCTCTGAGCATCCTCACCAACCAGCTCTCTCTACATCACGCTTGTAACCACGCTGCCACTTCCCAGCACCAAACTGCATTGTACATCCAATACAACATGTATACAGAGAGCACATTGTGAGTTTCCTTTCTCCATCCCATCCTGAGTACGAACCAAACCTCCCGCCCCCCCCTTTTCTCACACTCAGCTGGCTACCTCCCTCGTGTTCCCAGACAAAAGATTGGTGATTTCTTTGTTTATTTTATGTAATATCTCAGACTAAAGTTAGGATAATATAATTTGCATTGCTGAAATCCTTGCGAAACAGAGATTAATTTCAATATAAGCGTCATATATTTTGCTCAAGATATAAAAAATGTAGTACATTAGTGTACAATACTGTAGTACATTTTATAAAAAGTTTTTCAACTGTATTTTTGGGTAGATTTACATAAATTTCTTCATTTATTTTCATCCATTTACATGCACACACCATACTAAAAGAAACGTAAAAGAACTAAATGACCTTAGTGCAAAGCTGGAGTGCACATGTACTAATTTGATTACGGTACTAAAATTGTTATGTCTAGTGCAAATTATAGCATGTTTATATTCAAATTAATCAGCATCTTACAAGAATCCCAACAATGTTAATTATATTCACCCAGGTCATGTCACTGGCTTTTTATAAGAGAGAAGCTTAGTTACTTAAGAACTGATAAATATACACGTGTTAGACCTGGGCCTGTGCCAACTATCAAGCGTACTACCTCCCCTCCACCCAAGCCCCCTCGCTCGCTCCCTCCCTCCCTCTCCCCAACTGCCCAGCGTTGCTAGAATCCTTGTAAAACAGTGAATAATTTTAATATAAACGCCATGTATTTTGCACAAGAGATAAAAATTAATCGCCTGTATCACATTACAGTAGTGATTTAAGAGTAAAAGTGTATATGTACGTATATAGTATTCCACATACATGTAAGTACAAGTATGAATAAAAAGTTTATGTGGTGATCGGACAACGTCCATTTCGGTTAATGTCACGTTTCCAAGAACGTATCTAGGACGTTAACCGGCGCATGACTGTATACATATATAATCTCATTTCGCGCGATTTCATTTCACGTTTTTTAATTTCGCGAGCACTACCTAATGTAACCAAGTCTTATATTTGGCATAAAATATCGTGAATTTCGCAAGATCCAGCCAGCTGAACGCGAAATCCAACAAGCTGAATGCTGGCCACAGTGTTTTGTCAACGCGAATTGATTGCAACGCGATTGATGAATAGGGGAACGCTGTTTGTAATATGCAAACTTTTGCATACGAATGTTGGCTATAGCGCGATTCCATCTTCAACGTTTTAAGAGTGGCACGGGGTTATGCAATGTTTACAGTTCACGTTCGACATCACATGTTCAATTGATTCGTGTCTTTTGTTTGCGAAGTGTGTTTTGAGAGGTACTCTATATTTCTTTTTTCGCAAATTTAGCTGTTACCTATAAATACTGTATGAAAATAATAAGTAAAAAGAATGTTTTTCAGTGAGGACTAATAACGGTTTACACCAGCGCTCTGTTTACATCAGGTGATCTGTTGAATCGCGCGGTTTCTGTCAATTACTCCGTGATTTTCGCTATTTTCTCCAATTTTGTTGTGTTAGCGATGAATACAGAAAGACAAGGTAAGAAGAATGTTTCCAAGAAGCGTTCTGGTGATCGAATTGCTGGTGGTGAACGTAAAAGAGGTTTACAAGAACGCAACTATAGCATTGTCGCCTGCGCCATCCTAGCGACCGACTGGGCTGTTATTGTGTGCTTTTTTGGGTGGTGCTACCACCTGTCGAGTCAAGATAATAGTCTCTACCTCTACTGGGGGTCCTACTGGTGCTGGTGGGACAGACCCACCTTAGTAGCCAAATAAGGAAAAGGAGAAGCGGGACTATCATAAGGGAGTTAAGTTTGCCAAGTACTCGATGCAGGATAAGCAGCGTGTGATTAAATTACTTGAGGAAGGCTTAAAAACTAGTTTCCGGAAAGCACAATAAAGGCAGAATTTGCATCATTTGGAGGTTATGAATGGGAAAATCAGAGGTTGATATAAAGTGGCCAGTCTATATTGTTATTTTTCCCATTAGTTTATGTATTTGAATTTGGCACAATTTTTCCAGTCTGCCGTATATTACTCGCGAAATACAAGATCTTACTGTACAGTCGACCCTCGTTAATTCGGACTAATAGGGGGGGAAGGGTGTCCGTTTTAGCCGATTGTCCGAATTAACCGATTTAGGGGTTAATATTGCATTATATTTCAAAGTCATTGTTTTCGTCACGATTTTATCCCACTTTCCACTGTAATACGTACGTAATTTCAGCAAAAATATTACATTTCCGTGAATGTATTATATCAAGCACAGTATGAATAGAATATCATTGTAATATAACAGTATTTTAACCGAAAACTATTAAAAAGACGAGGATCTTCTCTTGAACATCGGAAGGTTAGGTAAAATCTTTTGTTTTCGTCATGTATTTTATCCTATTTTACATTAAAATACATCACCTTTTCAGCAAAACTACTATTTATTTCCGAGAATATATTCATTCAGGTGCAGTTTAGGTAAAATATACATGTGATGTCGCAGTTTTTAAACTGAAAACGATTCGAAAAACAAGTGTACCCTCTAGCTGATACTCAACAGCTGGTGGTGCGTCATGCGTCGTTGTAAACAATAGGAGGTTGAAGTAGATTACCGGGTATTATATTAAAGTGTGAAATATCGAAAAGGTTTTTATTACCGGTATTTTTTGTAGATCAATTGTAATGGTTACATGATAAGAGCTAACCTGAAAACCTTAAGGATTCATATTACGCTCAAACGTCCACAAAACCTTCCGAGTCCCCCAGTGGAAACGTCCCCCGTTTTCTCTGTTTCCCCCGCCTTTGTCTATGGGAGCAGACGCTGTATGCTGGGACCTGTTGCCATCCATTCCTTTGTAATCAATTTAATTTTGCTTTCGATAGCTGAGTCAGAGCATTGTTAGTGAAGATAATAGTAGAGAATGAAAAGGAGTTCATAGTCTCAATTTCAACGTCAGAGGGTACCGTAAATTAATTCATTGGAATAGGAGTAGCTGGACTCCCTGGCCTAGTTTGAGTGAGGGCGCCGCGGGCATTTTAACCGTTAGTAAGTGCCCGTCCCTTCATCCATACAGGTCCCTAACGCAGCCTAGGCCGTGTCTGTAGGGTGGATGTTGTATCCACTATAATGAGAACTGTGATACTGTATGTGATATGATAAGTTAGCCTGTGCTAAGAACTTCAACATAGACTACTGAAAACACGTTAGGTAATTTAGCCTATTGTAAGTTGGTGAGTCATTTGCTGAAGGAACTGCACAACTTTTCATTACTAATTGGTACATTTTACGTTTCCATTGTTTACTGGCAGTAAATGGTAAATATTTTTCATGTCTGAAGCTAAAAGTTGCTCTCGCCCATACTAGTGGTGGAGATGTTACATGTTTTATCCCAGCAGTGGGTGGACCAGCATTTTAGCTTAAGGTCCGCTGTGAGGTAATATTCCCAAATCTTTAAAAAAAAAAAAAAAAAAAAAAATCAGATTTTGTCCGAATTATCCGAAATCCGGATTAAAGGGGGTCCGAATTAACGAGGGTTGACTGTACAGGTATATCGAATACTTAATTAAATGCAAAAAATTTTTGTGTTCAATAAACCAAAATGAAATGTTCCATACCCATTTTCAACACAATTTCAGGACATTTAAACTATAGAAGAAATCAATACAACATCTATTTATAAAACAATAGATAAAGCAAGGGTACAGTAAAGTGTACAATAGAATCTCAAGTTTTGTGACTAATTGGTACCCGCCACATCGTAAATTTAAAATTGCGAAACGAAAGACATTGAAATACTGCACATGTAAATAAGCTTGATCAATTGCTTGGTGTCACCCAAATCCCCCTATAAAGACCTACAACCCACCCAGAAAATGACATTACTGTAATATACCGTATTCATACGATTATATTGCACATATTGTTGATAACAATATTTTTATACACTCATAATGTAGAACAACTTACCTTGATCTGCACTTACTGTTTCCCCAGTCACTTTGAGATTGTGCAGGTTATGGAGCTTAATAAATTTATCAAGCCAGCCCTTGCTAGCAATAAAAGGTTCTGGGTTGGCAGAACCCTTTTCTTGACACAAACGTTCATAAATTTTCAGAGCCTTAGCCCTAATCAGCGTTGTTACTACCATTTTTTCTTCGTATTAGGTTTATACATTCATTTAAAATTATTCGGCACCCTTGTCATATTGTATCAAGCCGTAAGGGTGACCAATAAATTTTTGGGTTTACATGTATGTATTGTGCAGTTATACATGTGTGTGTGTGTGTGTGTGTATTAAGTATCACGAACACCCACTAAAAAATTAAGCTACATCCTTACGGCGTGATACAATATGACACGGGTGCCGAATAATTTTTTTGTGGGTGTACATAGAGAGCATCTCCTCAATCTCTGGATTTCTCACTTTTGTTATTTTGGCAGAAAGAGGTGTTGCATGCTGAACAGCACCTTGTATCTTGCCTGCATTCTTCTTAATACTGTATTTTGAATCGTGGATTCACCCATGTTGTAGTAATGGCTAGCACAACGCTCCCTCACTCGCCTCACGATTCAAAATTTCTAACGTTAATTTTAGTGTTACAGCTGTTCTCTTCCTCTTCATGGGTGAACAGGGGCTCGGAAAGTTAATGCAGGATGCTTGAAGCCATATTACTGGAGAAATATGGATAATGGGTGAAAAAACAAAACGTCAAATCACGAAAGCATCCTCAGGAGAGATAGAGCGGTAGTCCACACGGAACGGATGCTAGTGCGAGACTGCATGCATTGTGGCACAAAAATAAGCACAAACGGCACAACGCCCAACAGTAATGAAGAAACATGAGACTCGGTGACAATGTACTTACTCACATACGAGTGAATTCACATATGCTGAACTCGCATATATCGAGGACTTACACACTATAATAAGTGGTTATAATTGAGATTAACAAGTGTAATAATGCTTGTTCATAAAAATTGGTCTGGACACCACACTGTAGCCACAGGGAGGTATGGCATTTTATTTTACCGCCACACCTTCCTGTGATGTGCTACAGTGTGGTGTTCTTCATGACCACATAAAGTTTGGTTGTAAACACGACAGCCCCATCAACGGAAGAGGGTGATTAAAACTCCATGCATTAGACTTTGCCAAAGATGCATTATAAGTGACAGATGCAAGTAAAGGTGCTGAGAACCTCTTGGCATGGTGTAGAGATAAGAAAGTACAAACTCTTCATAGCTACTGCATGACTCTTCTCTGAAATAAAAGAACAGTCAGGGAATGTTATGGGTGATAACTTGAATATAAAAGTGGATTGAATGGTAAAACTAAGATGAATGACAAAAGGTAGACTCAAGCTAAAGAACAAGGATATTAACCCCTTCTTCACTACAGGGATGCTATTTTTAATATAAACTGTATTTGGTTAATGCCAAACAATTTTATTCAGTTCAAAGGAGACCCCATACACAAGGAGTTAAAGTTAAAAGGTTTTAAGTTTACAGTACATTATCCCCCCCCCCCTTTTTTTTGTACAATTATCTTTACAATATCCACACTTGTTTCTGGAATTTGAAACACAATATTTTTAAAATAATTTATTATGCAAATTATAAAGAAATTATATGCATTCAATTCTCAGAAGACACATGTGACAGTCAGTAACACCTGAAAAAAAATGCTTTAATTGGCAAACAAAAACTAAATTCCTGAAACTAATATAAGAAAAGACCTTTAAAGATTTTGTTGACAAGAAATTTGGATAATCCAACTCTATATATACCATTTCTTGATACATACTTGTACATTACACATTCTTCCAGTAACCATATTTCTGGAGAAATAAAACATCACTTCAGTAATGACAATGCAGATAGGGTAACGGTCTTGGTGCTGCAGCACAAGACAACGGAGAACTTTGCCACAAAGGCCCATTAACAGAGTCCACAGTGGTAGGAGAACATAGAATGATGGCATATAAGCATCATGATTCTCTAACTTGAAACATAGTGCTACCATGAATGCCATCTTAAGAATTACAACTGACAGAGGCCACACTCTTTGGAGGAAAGCAGAGATGCGTTGGCGAGCAGGCACGATGGTGTGAGCCTCCAGGCTCCTCCACTGCTCTCCGGCACTCATCAATCATGTGGATGCTTATGTATATTAGAAGTATTGCATCATAAAACCACATGAATAATACAATGAACCAGTTCCATCTGGTTCTCTGGTCAAGCCTTCAGGCCAGCAAGATGAGGAACACCAGGAGAAGGAACCAGAAGCTCGGTGTAACATGGCCATTGTTATCTAAGGAGTCCAGTATATCAACCTCTTCTCACCACTGCAGTCCAGAATAAAGAGCTATTCTTATTGGTTTATTGCAAAAGTCCAAAATAACAAATTAAAGTTTGAGAAAATAAATACCTACAGGTGAGAATGGGTTATTAAAGGAGATTCCTAGTTCACTTTACTAGTTACTCAGTGAAACAAACATATTTCAAATCCATATTTCTGTTTATCTTTTAACAGTTCACTGTGAAAAAATTTCTCAAACACAAAGCGAATAGTATTCCAAGCTAGTTCTGTGAGGTCACTTCAAATACTACTTCACTTGATCCTTCATGTAGGAATTATCCACATTGCAACTTAAGCTCTCCATTTGCGAGTGAGAATAATTCTGCTACTATGTTTATCATCACGTTTATCCCATGAACAAAGCCCTGTACGTGTGTATCTTGCAGGACCAACATTCACAATCTGTAAAATAAAAAGCATTGTTGGATCTAATCTAAAACTATTGTAAAAACTCACTTTCACTCTTCATACAACTTAACTAACCCTATGTATCCAATATGACTCTGGCTGGGATAAAGATCCTTCCATAAATTGACCTTCACCTTTGAATTTCAAAATTACCTTTGTACTCAACTTTCATGAAGACTCAGGTTAGCATTCTTATTACAGTGAATGTGCTGTAATTCTTTCATGTCCACCCTCTACATATTTCCATGACAGTCAAGAATTTTATCTCTGTGTCATGTTGAATAGTACAGATACAGGAGGAGAGGTATTCAGAATACCCAGGCAAATAGAAGGTAGAAACAAGGATGTTATTGGTGAGCCGCGTGTGAGAAATGACGATGATAACGGGTGTTGATAATAAGAACATTAAGGATGCCTGAAGAAAATACTATGAATGGGACAGGGGCAGCCGTAGGTAGAACCAGCCCAAGGACCATACCCAAGGATGCAATTGACAAAATGAAGAGTAGAAAGGCAGTTGGAAGCTCTGGAATAGTTGCAAAAATGCTGAAACCATCAGGTGATGTAGATATGTCAATGGTGACTGAATTGGTTAATGTAATCATGATGGAATGTTCTCTTCCAGATGACTGGAGACAGTGTGATCATAAATACTTACAAGGGTAAAGGTGATGCACTTGAACATAAGAACTACAGAGGCCTAAAGCTGCTAGATCAGGTTATGAAAATTTTAGGAAGAGTGATCGAGAAATTTACGAGAGAGAGAGAGAGTAGACATATGACTTGCAGTTTGGTTTTATGCCAGGTAGGAGAACTACCATTAATCTGATTCTTAACTGGGTGGGTCACTCCGTTCTGAATGTCCCATATTATGTGGTGAAGTCACTAGAAACACCCCAGAATTTATGGTCTACAGACATCAAAGTACTCCATTTGATTGCTAGCAGACCTGCAAAATGCCTGGTTAAGGTGTACAAACCCAGATCAACATGAAATAAGTGAATAATGAGTAATTTTCCATGGGTAATTGACATCAGTCTAAAGGGTTGATGGAAGGTTATTGAACTGAAACCAAAATTAACAAGATGCCATAATTGCTACATTGCCCCTGAGCATTCAGTAAGAGATAAAAATACTCTGTACTGTACATTGGGCTATACATACAGTATAGACCAAGACTGCCAAAACACTACAATACAGGAATAATTAAAACTACCATAACTGGAATAAACTTACTTGTAAGGCTGGACAGTGACTCATGAGCAGTGTGAGGTCTTGCCTCGTGAGCCATGCACCACAACCTTCAAGGATCACTTCCTCCAACACAGGTAAATGCTTTTCCAGCCGGAAAATGAGATGTCACGACCACCATAATGATTCTGAAATATTTACTAAGTGATAAGGAAATTTAAGAATCTATCATTGGGCTTGCTACTGAACCTATCATTCTCAGGATATTAAATGGACAACACATAATAAAGAGAAGACTAAAGGAAAACATGGTTAAAAAGACACTAAATTTCTAAGGAGTTTTAACAAGGTAAGTAAGCAGTCCAGATGGGTGAAGTCAAAATTTAACATATAGACAACAGAACCCATAAATACCCCAAAATATGGAGGGAAATTACTAAATACTGATCTCATCCCAGAACTTGCTCCATTTAAAGTCATTTCTATTTGCCCGAGTTATTTTAAAAATTAGTGACGTGATTTTTTTTTTCCAAGTTTGACAAACCTTCAGAATTTGGGAGGAAAGTTTCTGGAGACAAAATTCAATTCAACTGCTCAAGATGATTTAAAAATCCTCCAAAGGAAAACTTAGTCAGCAAACATTGTAAGTGATTCTTCTTTTTTCTTCCACCTACCTTCTTGAGACCGCCTTGTTACTGTGAAGACTACCGTAAGTAGTGTAACAGGCTGAACAATGTTTCACTTGTTATATTTAATCTTCAGACAAAATTGCGACACGACTTTTGTCTTTGATTGTACACCAAAAATTTTCATTAAAAATATATTTGGATTTTTTTTTTATGAAAACATATCTCATCTTTTATAATGGGGGTCTACAGAAAGCTGGGATCCAACTTATGAGAATTTGATTTATGAAAGGTTTTCAAGAATGGAACCCTTTCATAAATAAAAATCAAGGACTGACTGTACAGTACTGTACATACCTGTTTCTCAATTATTCACAAAGTCACCTACTATCAAATTTCTGTACAAGCTTTCTCTTCTCAATCACTCCATATACAGTATTGCCCCTTTAGATTTGCCCTATACAGTACAGTGTTCTCATAGCCTCTTCCTGAAGTACAATATATTAAACAAACACAAGTACACAGAATAACTCCTGCTACTATTACTGCCCTTTCTCTCCACTGGATATTATCTATCTAGGTTAAAAGAAACATTGTCAAACTTCTGTTTCTTGAGTTTAATTGAATACAAACCTGTGGCAAATTAAAAAGTGCCGACCCACACAGAGACACATTTTTAGAGATGCTGGCAAAGCAGAGAATTTAGTGGAAGCATCAATATAGCACCGATGAAGATTGAGTTCTTGAAGGTGAGGACAACGACGTTTCAGGCTCGTCAAAAATGCTTCAGAGATACACATTGACCCTGGGATTAGAAACTCCATCAAAAATAATGAAAACAACATAATTTCAGAAACAGAATACAGTACAGGGTATCTGAAATCAATCAATTACCAAAATGCATTTATAAATTCTATAGTATTTACAATTTCTCATTTCTATCAATTTCATGCATTTCTATGATTCTAACACCACCTTTCTCTGATTCTCACCTTTTGGATGCAATCGAACACTGGACTTGACAAATCCAGTCACAGTGATGGTTAGTGTGTGTGGACCCAGAAATCGTATAAACTTATGGAGAAACTGCAGACTCAGGGGCGTTCGGCCAAAATTTACATGACGCCATAGGGTTAAATCGCCCACTAGACGTGTGAAACGAGGATGAACACTGCAAAAACACATTGTCACATACTGTATGAAGAAACAAATTTCACAGTGAAGTGCACCAAGACATAGCTAGATATGTGCACTTAATCAGAAATTCAGTAATACTTATAATTAAAATAAAAAGTTTTATTGATTTTATTAGTCAATATGGCTAATACAGTATTTGTCTTTCACCCATTCCTCTACTAGTGTTTATGACCACCCTAAATATATTTCTTTTATGTTCTATTATGAATCAACTTTGGTACTTAAGAGTACTGTTTCTTGTGCAAATGCTTAATTTTAATATATTTACACTCAAACATTAGGTTAGGTAAGATAGCATCTCCTGTTGTCGGCACGTGTTGTTTGCGCTGTTTGTTTACAATTGACTCACTCAGTCAAATCCTACTCTCACTTCCACAAAAAACATAAAATTACACCATGATGCTTCAACAAAGCTGCTTTCATTGGTACCAAATATCAAAATAAGTACTTTCTGGTTAACATGCAAGGGGGTCCAGAGCCCCCTGACTAAGTAGTAAGGTAAAGTTAGGTCTATTTTCTAGAAAATAATGACCTAACCATCCAAAGAAACTTACATAACCTTACCTAACTTCCTAGCCTGCCCCCGAACCCCCCACCCTATTAAGCAGATAGTACATATACTTATTTTTATATCTGGTACCAATGAAAGCAACTTTGTTGAAGTGTCATGGTGTAACTTTACGTTTTTTATGGACGTGAGAGTACGGTAGGACCAAGTGGGTCAGTTGTAAACAAAAGTACAAAGCATATAGACATAATTTGTGTATCATATAAACGGTTTTTTACTATGTTTTACCATGCAATATCTCCCATCCTTCCTGCCCTGCCCACTACAGGTGACTATGATCATGGATATAGAAAATAAAAAATACTTATAATTAAAATAAAAAGCTCTTCACCTCTTTTAAAATACTTAATATAATTTTAAGAACATATGTGGAAATTACAAATGTCAAGTCATTTTGTTCAGAATATTTAAAAAAAAATCTATGATTAAGGTTGAACAAGAGGTTAAGTATTACCTCTTCAAGTAACAACTTTTCTGTAAACAAAGTCCCACCTAGTAGTTTGTGATTTATAATTGTTAAAAATGACTCTTCTTCAACTTGCCTACAGAGTGTGTGGAGGTCGACAGCATACAGTGAGGAGAAGATCTTCAACAATACAGATTCTGGAAGGTCTAGTATGTTGACGCTGGACATTGTACTATTTTTCAAGGCATATTTCCTTGAAACTATTGTTCTGTGACATAATTTGCAATGGGATCCGAGTAACAATTGAGGCGGTGGTGCCAGAGATGGTCGACCTGTAGCTTAATGGTCTGGTACTACTGAAAGGCGAAAACGATTGAAATAAACATATAAATAAGTTCACTTAATCATAATGTCCTGTACATTATTCATATTTTGATGGACTTTTTTTTTTTTACATATTTGTGTTATATGAACTCTGAATTAATTATTTATATTTTCAGTGTTGAGATATAAAGAAAATAATACTGAACAGAGAGGAATTGCTGAAGGTTTATGTTCAATATAGCTTTCACCTTTATATTTCCACAACAGGAATATGGATCTTTTCTACTTAACTTTAATTTATATACACAAACAAAAAATAATTTTCCAAACATAAATATTGGGGTAAATTTAGATTGTTTTTGTATTTTACTTTGTTTTTGCATTTATATAGGATCCTGCCCTAGCACAAAATAGTGTTACTCTACCATGAACAGGAAATCAATCCCATTATTACTTTTTTCAAGTAAGCAATCCGAAACCAACCTAATTGACAACTGGCCACATACAGTACTCTACAAATCAATGCTACAGAAATATTTTAATTCGGTTAATTTTCATTGGGTTAATTTAAGTGCCTTAGAAAATATTTATTTCGCTTACAATATTTGTAGTGAAATTTTAACATTAGTCACTTTAATCACATCAAGTGAAGAAAACAAAGAGAGATAACGGGTACAAATATTTAAAAATGTATAAATATTAACCAGAATATTATACATTGGCAAAACGTAATATTCAGATTCAACATCAATAAAAATATGAATTTTAACTTGGACATATCTTGGTATTATTTTAGTTTCGGTCACCTCGGTTAGGTTAGATATATTTCCTGGGTTTTGTGGTTAGTTTAGGTTAAGTTAGAGGTTACTTTTACTTTTACTTTTATTTACTTTTATCCTCTTCGCCACTGATCGGCTCGCTAGCCGCTCGGGCGATCGGTCACGTCTCTGTCACGCACTGTTGGCAAGTACTGGGCATGCACCGGCTCCTGAATGAACCTGAACCCGCTCCAGTGTTGGTCAAGTCTTGTCTTGAAAGAGCTCACGGTGCCGTCACAACACTCTCTGGTAGATTGTTCCAAGAGTTTACAACCCTCACTCCGAAAAAGTTTGCCCTCACAGTTTTCTGGACTTGCGGCTTCTTCAATCTTGAGCTGTGACCCCTTGTGGGGTGAGCGTCCGCCAGCTCCAAGTAAGGACACTCGACTGAGTAGTGCCCCCTGAGATGCTTATACACCTCAACTAGGTCCCCCCATGCCCGTCTGTAGTATAAGCTAGGCAAGTTCAGGCACTCTAATCTCTCAGGGTAGCTGAGGTGCCGAAGTGCAGGCACCAGTCTGGTGGCCCTCCTTTGAACATTTTCAACCAACTGACAGTCCCTAGCATATCTCGGGGACCAGGCGGTGTGACAGTACTCCAGGTGGGGAAGCACTTCACTCCTGAAGATCGTTACGAGGGACGAACCGTCTAGATATCTGAACGACCTTCTTATAAGACCCAATAATTTATTTGCCTGGTTTACCTTCTCGCAATGGCCCGAGAACTTCAGCTCATTGTCAACATACACACCTAGGTCCTTCTCACATTCAGTCTCAACTAGTGCAGTTTCTTCATCCCGTTGGGACATATGATACGCCTCCTTACCGTTGGTACGCCCCAGGTGCATCCTCTTACACTTCGTGACATTGAATCTCAGCAGCCATTTCTTCGACCATTCCTGGAGCCCACAGAGGTCCTTCTGCAGCTCTTCACAGTCCGAAACTAAAATTGTACTCATATTTTATCTATTTGCAGTTGTGGTTAAACTGTATGTTGCTAAATGTCTAATGTTCATTTTGAAGAAATTTACCGGTATGGGTGTTGGACAACTCGTACCCAAGCAAATCGTACCCATCAGAACATGTCAAGTCGTACCCAATTAACGAGACAGTTCGTACCCATATATACATATATGGGTACGAATAAGTCGACTGCAGAACTTCCAAGCTACAAAGCGGCATCCATTTGATCATCCGACGTCACGTCCTTCGATAAGGGGTCACAGCTCAAAATTGAAGAAGCCGCAGGTCCAGAAAACTGTGAGGGCAAACTTGTTCGGAGTGAGAGTTGTGAACTCTGGGAACAATCTGCCAGAAAGTGTTGTGACGGCACCGAGTTGTACAAGAACAGGAGAATCGACCCAGAAGAATGTGAGTTTACTATTGCTGCATTTGACTTATTTACGAACCTTTCTCAAGAAACTTGCAAGAGGGGTGTGGTTATCTATGCTAGGCAAGACCTTAGAGCCAGCCAGGCGAGGGTACAGGGTGAGTACGTTTTTGAAGAGTCCAAGTGGTGTAAAATTAAATTAAAAGGAGGGGACTTATTTATTGTCAGATGTATCTACAGATCCCCAAACTGTGGCCCACTAAATCAAAGGAACTAGAGCCTTAATAGACAACGCAGCGATGCTCAACCCTAGCCACCTCCTTATCATGGGAGACTTTAACTATGGCGACATCGAGGATAAAAGAAAAGGAAAAGTAACAGAGACGTGATCGCCCAAGCGGCTAACGAGCCGATCAGTGGTGAAGAGGATAGAAGTAAAGTAAAAAGTAACGATCTTCATGAGTGAAGTGCTTCCCCATCTGGAGCATTGTCACCCTGACTGGTCCCTGAGATCTTGTGTACGAGATGACCTTTACCCCAGCGGTAACGTGTGTATCAATATGTCAAGTGTTCCAGCCTTGTCCCTGACACACGTGAGAAGGGTGTTATCCAGTGTGACCCTGTAGTGGATTCCTCCCCTACAAGCACCAAACCTTCTCGAATTCCCCAGCCTACGCCTCCAGCGCCGCCCGCGGAGCGGGGGTCAACTATCTACCCACGCCTACCCCCGCCTTATAAGGCCTGACACCGCTGTGACCAGCCTCTCTTTCTACACAGTGCCACCAGCAAGAAACACCTCCGTGCCAGCCTGGCGGCTCCCGCTCCCGCCAGCGACCTTGGCTTCCCTCAAGCCGCGTGCCCTCACTCTGGGCACCCTCACCACCCAGCTCTCTCTACTCAACGCTTATTACCATGCTACCTACCCAGCAACAAGCTGCATTGTACATCCAATACAATATGTATAGAGAGAGCACATTGTGAGTTTCCTTTCTCCATCCCATCCTGAGTGTGAACCAATATCTCATACCCCTACAACCCTACCAAATGCCACAGGTCTCCCGGTCCCCGGGTCCTGCCTGTACTCAAATAAGTTCTAAGTAACACTGGCTAGACTAACCGCCCGACCGGCTATTAAACTGATAAAAGTAAAATCTTCAACTAGCAAATTCCCGCTGTAACTGGTATATATATATATATATATATATATATATATATATATATATATATATATATATATATATATATATATATATATATATATATATATATATATATATATATATATATATATATATATTGTGGCAGTTATTTGTGCAGATTACAAATGAATAGAATCGATAATTCATCTCTTTTTTTCACCTAAAATTTTGGACCTTAACAATCCTAGAGTAGTTCTAGTTAGGCTAGTTTAGGTTGCTTCGAGTTACCTTGAATATAAATGTATAGTTATGCTACTCAGTTTGTGGTATTTCTTAAATTTAAAAGAAAAAAATTGCATTTTATGGCAATATTTTTTCAGTCTAATTTTGCCGGATGCCATTTTTTGCGTTCATGAATTACAGATCCACATAGAGGATATCTCAACGTTGTGACGTCACGCTCATATATTCATAGGGAAAACGTTAAATGTAATCCGGTAATTTCTTGACATTATGACGTAAATGTGACGTTTTGATTCTTGAACTTGGAGAATTCTCATCACAACACTTCATTGTGTGTTTACTTTGGGCTGCTACCAGTCAGTCAGTTACTACAAGTGGTCAGTTGTGTGTCCCAGTTACTGTATTAAAGGTAGACGTGTGGTGGTGGCTGCTGTGATCTGTGTCATAATGCCCATTAATTATAGTTCTGATGGTACTGATACTTTACTGTTGGTAGTGACACTACTCTTGGTATAGTTATCACACTACTCATGATAGGCCTAGTGGTCACTGTATTGATAGTAATCATAATTGTCACTGACTTTATTGATGATTGTAGGGTAAATTGTTCTTGTAGCTCCTTTCACTTGTAGCAAGTAAAAAATATATTTTTCTAGTGTGTGTGTGTGTGCTGAGACCGAATATGACCTTCCTTTTCGGCGGAAATTAGCCGGGTTTTTTGCGTTTTTTTTCCGTTTCACGTTTTCCGAGAAAAAAAAAGGCCCTAAGCGACTAACAAATACACAATAAAACACTAGAAAACAATAACTAAACCAAACCTAACCTGACCTAACTTAACTGACTCTCATCATATGATGGAATCACCTATTTCTTACCTTATTGGCCTGGTACTTGTTCGTCATTGCATTCTGGAATACTTCCACAATGCCACATATGTTGGTCTTTACGATATTTACATTCAGTCTTGCTCTTAGTACACTTAACTGAGGTGGGAAGAACACCATGCGATCGAAAAAATGCTATAGTTTCTACGTTATTTTTTTTTCCAAAAACTCGCAATCAACTCCATATACTTTAAGTGACACCCATCACAGACCTCCATGGTCGGAACTGAACTTGAATTTCAAAATATGAGACCCAAAATAAAACTCGATTTTGATTGGGCCAAATATACTCTGAATTAGCAAAAACGCTTTTGATTGGCCGCGTGACGTGTACGGGTATGCATGCGCGTCATGATTTATGAAGGAGACGCGAGAGACACTCAGTGTTAGGTAAGAGGCAGACGATAATGGCGGGAAATAATGGAAGAAAATAGAAAAAATTTTGGGAGAGCTATCTTCCTTATTATGCATTTCCGCCGGTAATGTAATAGATGAAAATTATCTTATAATTAGACGTCTTATTCGAATATGATAATAGATTAGTGGTAGGAATGAACGGAACTACAAGAAAATAATACCAAAATTGCAGTTTCGGCATATATGCCTTAGTAGCTTAGAAATGAGTTTATCCTGTGTATTTTGGTGTGATTTAACCTTTACTTCCTGGTGAAAGTACCCGTTTTAGAGTTATCCCCCCCCCCCTCAACTTTAAAAATCATTTCTGACGATATTATTCTTTGCCCCCTGCTTGAAAAGGGGTTAAAAGTACTCCAAATAAGGAGCTAAAACAGTCAGCCGTGTATTGGCCGAAACTGGAATAATACCACAAATCAGTATAAAGTTCTGTTGTTGTCATTTTCCTAATCTTAACCTGATTATCGGTAACATTTAACTTGTTGCCACTAAACGAAATAGATGTTGAAACTATGTTTTCCCGGTGGTTTTAATGTGTTATGAACAAATTTGACCTTCATTTCTGGCGCAAATCAATAGTTTTTAAGATGAGCCCCCTTCCATCACAGAATCTAGAGATTTGCTATAAAAATCACAGTAAAATGTGTTCAAAGTACATCAAAATCTATCGGAAAAACATAGTTTTTAGCTTAACCTAACCAACCAAACCAAACCAAACCAACCCAACCAAACCTAGTCTAACCTAACTGGGGGCTCCACAGTCATTCATTTTTCTGGGCGTGTACCACCACTTATGAACATTACATAATAAAATGAATATCTTACTAATACATTGTGTTGAATTGCCAAAGTTGCTGATTGCAACTATAAAATTTCTGAGATTTTTTAGTAGCAATATATGGAATAATACCCAAAATTTATATTTTTAGAGCTTTTCTGAGGTTTTAGATTTCAGGTTTGTTTCTCTATGGTCTTTTGTTGGTAAAATTTTGTTTTATTTTATAAGGAAATTGATTAAAAAAATTGGCTTTTCTTTTGTAATTTTTCCTTTGATAAATGAATATGACCTTCATTTCTATGGGAGATGGATATTTATGGAGATATGATCACCTACACTAGCAATGACAATGGTTTTCATAAAATAGGCAGGGCTTTGAAGAGGAGGGGAAAATGTGGGGTTAAAACACACAAAAAGGTAAATTTTCACTAATGCACCGGTCTTTGTTTGGATATTAAAAAATATGTTTTTCCAATGTTATTTGATGAGTTTTGAACGAATTTGATATTTATTTCAGCTGGAAATCAATAGTTTTTTAGAACCCCCACCTTACCCATTAATCTAAACAAAATTTTTTTTTTCGAGTAAATCACAAATAAAAAACAACAAAAACAAACCTAACCTGAACCTAACCTAACACTATTTTTCTGATGAAACTGCAATTGACGTAAAATAATCTCTTTATCACAATGTCAGCACCGCTCTTTCCACCTGTTCAGCCATATCTGGTTATTCTGGTACTTAAAAATCAAATCTCCGCTCCCAATGCACCCACGCATTGTTCATTGGCTAAGACAAAAAACTCTTGCCCAATTATAAGTCTCCTATCGCTATAGCCAATAAGAAACTCCCACACCACCCTTCGTACTTGCGCTGTAGACGCTTAAGAAGCCAACACAGAGGTAAGGCGCACTGCGTGATGGGTGGTCAGACCTTCTCTATGAGACGTAAACAACAAATGGCGACACTTGTGACTGACCAAATCTAATAATTTTGAAAATTTATTATCTCCGTTATCCTTAATTTCCAGCGGAAATATCACGAGAAAAGGGTCTTAGAATTGTCTAAACATTACAAAAACATATTAAGAACAGCGAGAGAAATACCGGTGCAAGATAAAAAATTCACCCACAAAAAACACCAAACAAACCTTTGAAAACCAAACCTAACTTTTCATATCCAATAAAAGTCCAAGGTCAATTCATAGTACAGAACCTAACCCAATATATATATATATATATATATATATATATATATATATATATATATATATATATATATATATATATATATATATATATATATATATATATATATATATATATATATATATATATATATATATATATATATATATATATCATGTAAATCCACAATGAAAACGTGGATAAGATAAATCTTGATAAAATCACACGGGAAAATGGAAACACTTAAGAATATTTTGACTCTGCCCTATCGTGATGAATTTGTCCCTTTAGTTCGGTCCCTCAAGCTTCTAAATATTAATGTTGTTTTCAAGTATGACTCAACCATTACCAATATGTTAATAAGGAATAGCCCAAGTTTGAATGTAAATGGAAGTGTTTATTGTATTTCATGTAGCCAATGTAATTGTAATTATGTAGGTCAGACAGGAAAAACACTGCAGCTCAGAATCAAACAACATAAGTATAATATCAGAACTGCATCTGAAAGCAGTGCCTTGTTCGTTCATGTTAGGAATAATAATCACCCCATTGCTTGGGAAAAAAGCTTAGAAGTATTCAAATCATCTTGTGTCACAGAAAGACTTCTGGTTGAAGCTAGTTTGATTAAGGAATTAAAATCAATAAACCTTAGTGATGGTCAGTTCAAAACTGATAATATGTTACATAAATTTATTTGTCAGTGGCCCAAGGTTAAAACTGCTTTGAAAACCTTTGATCTTGATGTATGACAGTTATTTTGTGGGTCCCTTTTTTCTGACCTGACCTGTCTAGTCACGTCACCACCCTTCTCTTAAGCTCCTCTACGGTTGTGTTGGTGTGGGGATTAGTGGATGTCATCATTATGACCTGACCTCATGTTTTTAGGTCACCCTGTATATTTAAGCCTCTCTCTGTCCATGTAATCTAGTTGCCTCTGAAGATGTCTTGAATAGGATTAATCCGTTCCAGGCCCCCAAATACAACCACTTAACACTGAAAAATTTCTGAGGAAATTGTAAAAAATACGGTACTGTATCTTACCTTAGTGTTGTTCAGCATGCAGGACAGGAGGCAGAGGGGGAGGGGGGAGGAGAGAATTATGGAGAAGAGGTGGAAGGAGAGGAGTCATCCTTCCTAGCCCTCTTTGGTGACTGTCTTACAGGCACTTTGTCTGTTTATTTATAATTTCTTTCTTAGTTTCAAGGGTTATTAGCTTTTCAAGGGTTATTAGCTTTCTCACTCGCTTTTGACGATTCATTGTTACAATTGTACACTTGTATAACAAAATGGTTATAAAAATAACACGAATTTCCACATCAAAAGACGAAATTTCAACAAGTTCAGTGGTGCACTGACTACACAATGAACCAATATGGCGCCTGACACTCTTACTGTGAGCCGCGGTACAACACTATATACAGTCAACCCTCACTTTACGCGGTCCCACTTTACGCGTTTCCACGTTTAAGCGGTACCCTGCCGAACACGGAATGCTCACTTTCCGTGGTGTGTGTACCCTTTTACGCGGAGAGCGGCGCGAGCAGGGTGCGCACAAGGTCGCCCAGTCATCAAAACATTACCGAGTTCTTCACCCGCCACCCACCACAGCCGGCCCAAGTCAGTGATAGTGATAATGATAGTGAGGATATGGACTTATATGGACTTTGAGGGGTTTGACAAAGAGGCCCTGCAAGCCTCTGTGGTGAATAGTGATACAATTGATACAAGTGATACAGGTGAGGGCCAATAATCTGCCCCCTGCCTCAGAACCAATCCCCCATCCCCGTGTGCCCAGCCATCTTTTCTACTAATGTAAGTGTTAAAAAACCTAATATTATTGATATTTCTCTTAATTATTAATTGTGTGTGCATACCATCATAAAATAAAGAAGTTATTTTTACTACAACGTAGGTATTGTGTCTGAAAAAGTGGAGTTTGGGGGTCGGCCCGGTCTCTATTTCAATTAATCCCATATGTTATGTTGTTCACTTTATGCGTTTCTCACTTTACGCGGGCCTTATAAAACATGAGGTCAGGTCATAATGATGTCATCCACTAATCCCTACACCAACACACACGTAGAGGAGCTTAAGAGAAGGGGGGTGTCGTGACTAGTCAGGTCAAGTCAAAAATAAGGGACCCACGAAATAACTATCATACATCTAGATCAAAGGTTTTCAAAGCATTTTTAACCTTGGGCCACTGACAAATAAATTTATGTAACATATTATCAGTTTTGAACTGACCATCACTAAGGTTTATTGATTTTAATTCCTTAATCAAACTAGCTTCAACCAGAAGTCTTTCTGAGACACAAGATGATTTAAATACTTCTAAGCTTTTTTCCCAAGCAATGGGATGATTATTATTCCTAACATGAACGAACAGGGCACTGCTTACAGATGCTGTTCTGATATTGTACTTATGTTGTTTGATTCTGAGCTGCAGTGTTTTTCCTGTCTGTCCTACATAATTACAATTACATTTGCTACATGGAATACAATAAACACTTCCATTTACATTCAAACTTGGGCTATTTCTTATTAACATATTGGTAATGGTTGAGTCATACTTGAAAACAACATTAATATTTAGTAGCTTGAGGGACCGAACTAACGGGACAAATTCATTACGATAGGGCAGAGTCAAAATATTCTTAAGTGTAGGAATTTGCCTGGTTTGAGAGGAATGAAAGGATTTTTTAGCCCTTTTAAAACAAAGATCAACAAACACAGAAGGGTACCCGAGTTTTTGTGCAATGGAACGAATGTGTTTCAATTCATCGTCAATAAATTCAGTCACAAATACGCAGACATCTTAAGAACATAGCAGAAAAAACTGACATTTTGGTAGACTCCAGGTGATTTGATAAAAAGTGTATGAAACTGTCTACCTGTGTGGGCTTTCTGTATACAGTTGTACCCCACTTAACGCGGTCAATTGAACCCAGAGGGTCCCGCGTTATGTGAAATCCGCGTTAAGTGAACAACAGAACATATGGGATTAATTCCAATAGAAACCGGCCCGACCCCCAAACTCCACTTTTTGAAGGCACATACCTATGTTGTAGTAAAAATAACATCTTAATTTTATGATGGTACATGCACACAATTAATACTTAAGAGAAATAGAGAAATACAGTCGCCAAGTTAATGTCCATTCAAATAATGGACTCAACTCCCTCCCCCTCTCACACTACACTGCCGGCTCTTCCCTCTCAGAGAAATTTTTGGGGGAAAACCACTAAATTTTAATAAATAATACCTCAAACTAAAGTTAGGATAATACAATTGACATTGCTGGATTCCTTGTAAGACCAGGAATATTTTGAATATAAATGTCATATATTTTGCACAAAAGATAACATAGTTACCTAGAGAAAAATTTTTATCTAAAATTTGTATGTTTAATGCAAAATATATGATGTTTATATTCAAAATGATCACCAAATTATAAGAATTCCAGCAATGTAAATTATATTCTGACCGGGTAATTTGTATGAATTTTATGAGCTAAAACAAATGTCTTCAGTTAATAAAAAAAAAAATAATCTTCACAACACTATCTGTCAATCAAAGTACCCCACCTTGCCTCCCCCCCTCTTCCAACCGCGCGGTCAGTCCCAACCCTCCCCCCCCCACCCCCCACCAATCCTCCCTTCCAGGGTTTTTAACGTTTAGTATTAAATAATACCTCAGATTAAAGTTAGGATAATATAATTGACATTGCTGGATTCCTTGTAAGACCAGGAATATTTTGAATATAAATGTCATATATTTTGCACAAAAGATAACATAGTTAATTTGAGAAAAATTTTTATCTAAAATTTGTATGTCTAATGCAAAATATATGATGTTTATATTCAAAATGATCATCAAATTATAAGAATTCCAGCAATGTAAATTATATTCAGACCGGGTAATTTGTATGAATTTTATGAGCTAAAACAAATATCTTCAGTTAATAAAAAAAAATAATAATTCTTCACGGGGTAACAGATGGTCGGTCGGTCCCTCCCTCCCCCCCACCCCCCACCAACCGTCCCAAGGAGATGTGTGGGATAACCACTAAATTTTAATAAATAATACCTCAAACTAAAGTTAGGATAATATAATTGACATTGCTGGATTCCTTGTAAGACCAGGAATATTTTGAATATAAATGTCATATATTTTGCACAAAAGATAACATAGTTACTCTGAGAAAAATTTTTATCTAAAATTTGTATGTCTAATGCAAAATATATGATGTTTATATTCAAAATGATCACCAAATTATAAGAATTCCAGCAATGTAAATTATATTCTGGCTGGGTAATTTGTATGAATTTTATGAGCTAAAACAGGCAGTCAGGCAGGGTGGCGGGTGGGGCAAATCTAAAAATAGCGTCTCGAGCCGGACACTCACCGCGTATATGTGGAAAAAATCCGTGTTAAGTGAAAGTTCAGCTCTGGCGAGGCACCGCGTATATGATAAAACGCGTTAAGTGAAACCGCGTTAGGCGGGGTAATACTGTACCTTAAATTTGTAGTTTTGGCCATTTCTCATGATAAGCATATCAAGGAATGGAAGGGATCCATTTATTTCTCTTTCAATTTTGAATGTGATACTTGGGACAATATCATTAAGCTTGTCTAAAAATTCCACAATACTGTATATAATTTTTTTTTATAAAATCACACAGGGAAAAGGGAAACAATGGAGCACCTTAGTTTTTGTCTTTATTCAAGACATCTTCAGAGTCAACTGAATAACATGGACAGAGATTTTATCAAGATTTATCTTATCCACGTTTTCATTGTGGAACTACATGATATATATATATACAGTGGCCCCTCGGTTAACGAACTCAATCCGTTCCAGAAGGTCGTTCGTTAACCGAAACCATTGTTTCAATGGGTTTTTGGGTAATTGGTTCCAGCTCACCGAAAATTTCCTAAATTCAACAAAAATGGTAGAAAAGTTCACTTACTTTGAGGTGTGTATGTAGAAGGCTCCTGGATGATGATGATGATGATGATGGGATTTAGAATGGGGGTGGAGGAGAAGGAAGAAGAGAAGGCATTGGGGTGGAAGAGAAGTCACCCCATGGTGCCATTTCACCCATAAAATTTTAGCTCTGGTTTAATTCAAGATTATTTTCTTTAAATCAACGCTGCACTGCATTATATATTGTCAATATATAAAATATATTTCAAAATGACCAATAATTTGCTTGGAAACACAGAAAAAAAGCGTTTAGTTGAAGAGAGTCTCAAGCAAGATGTTACCTCCAGTGAAAACAGAGAGAGGCTGACGCCTGTTTGCTGTGTTAAGAGGCTGGATGCCGCGCATTAAACTAGTCACTTTACCTTCAATTTTGTTCAATAATTGTTAAAATGACTAAAAAATTGAATATTAAACTTTTAATATTATTGAATAGTATAAACTTCTTGATATTTACAAAAATAGTAAGGAATTTAAGCCCTAGAACCGATTAATGTATTGGCGGACTGATACTAAAGCTGGTTGCCCGGTCAGTGCAAGCGAAAACATGTTGAGGTAGGTTCGTAAGAAGTTCGTTAAGCGAATTTTTTTTCGTTAACCGAATTGAAGATCCTTATGGAAGGCAGTTCGTTAATCGAAATTACGTTAACCGAGGTGTTCATTAAACGAGGGGTCACTGTGTATATATATATATATATATATATATATATATATATATATATATATATATATATATATATATATATATATATATATATATATATATATATATATATATATATATATATATATATATATATATATATATATATATATATATATATATATATATATATATATATATATATATATATATATATATACTGTATATATATATATATATATATATATAATTTTTGGGGGGGGGGGGTAATGTATGAGAACACCACTACAAACGGAGGGAGTTGTTCAATTACGTTAATTTTTTCTAAATGTTCTTATCATTATAGTAAGTATTTTAAAAAGAGACAATAATAACTAGAAACTAATAGAACTTGACCTAACCTACCAAAGAATCCAACTTACCTTACCTAACTTCTTAGCCTGGGAGCCCCGCCCCCCTGGACCTCTGCCATATTAAACTGAAAGTACTTTTTATGATATCTGGTACCAATGAAAGCAACTTTGTTGAAGCGTCCTGGTGTAATTTTACATATTTTGTGGATGTGAGAGTATACTTGGACCGAGTGGATCAGTTGTAAATAAACTGAACACGCAGATTTTTTGGAGGAGTATTTACGGTAAGTAATTTTTTTTTCACACACAAAACTCAGCAAAAATTTTAGTGTCATATGATCAGTTTTTCACTGTGTTTCATCCCTCAATTTCCCTCATTCTTCATGCCCTGCTCACTACAGGTCATTTATGATTGTAGATAAATAATAAAAAAAAAAAATACACCCTTACTATAATGATAAGAACGTCTGTGGAAAACATGAATGAAATCGAACAACTCTTTTCTGGTGGCAGTGCTGTTCTCAGAAATTACCCTTCTTTGGTGCGAGTGTTAAGTTCAGACAAAAAAAAAACATGATTCTCATCTATGACACTATTGGTGCAGTTTACTTTTTTAAGCTAGTTATTTTCCTTTTAATGAATTTATGTGGATTTACTATCTCTACTAAAATTAGTACCAATTCAATCTCCACCCCTGAGGTATGCATTATCCGTGTTATACTTTATCTCTTATATGAACATTAAGGCACATTAAACATTTAGGGCATCTGCAGTCTGTTTATCATTCTCCAGGGCCACATTGTTTTTGTCCTTTAGAGAGCCAACAGTATTTTTGTTTTAATGTTGCTCAAGGTATATGCATAAAATATTTTAGCTTTCTCTTAACTCCTGCACTGCATATTAGATGCCACTTTTAATAATTTATTTGGCTAAAGTAAGATGATTTTATTCAGCAGAGACCTTCCTACAAGATGCTAATATTTTGGGTTAATTTCATCTATAAATGCCATGTACAGTAGTTGATCTAATATCCTGATAGACACATTTAAGTTTCTTTTGTATATTACATAGTCTGCATGATGTTTTGTGCTCTGGTATATCATCCACAGCTGGTATTTTCTTTTGATGGCTTTCCTAGTTTTCTAATCACTCATCCTGTTATTATTCCCTCTCTCCCTTGAGTTTGGGGTATATATTCCTCTACTGTTGTCCCAAGGATTTCTATAAATTCTTGTCACAAAGCTAGATTGGGGGCAGATCTGGAAAAGTAAGAGCCATTAAAGAAACTCACATAAAAAGACACAGCAAATGGAGATAGTGAAGGTTTACATTTATTGGTGATGACATAAGTACATTTGAGATACTGTATTGTACAGTACCTGTATTGTACTGTGCTTAACCTAACTGAGATTACTCTGTATCTCTTAAGATATGGCAGGTTAGTTAGATTTCCAACATTTTAAGAGACAGGTATTGTTAAAAGGTTCTGTATGGTACATTACATTTATAATTTGTTTGCATTTCAGCCATGGATATTACATCGGCATTCTCAACATATGGTTCATGTGTGGAACGAGAAACGGAAGTACGGGAAAATGTACAGTCAGCTGTGAGGGACCTAGAGAAAACTTCCTACACAATTAATACTATTCTTGAAAAGATGCACAACACACAAGGAATTCAGGTAGAGAAACATTGTTTTTTATTACTAATTTTACTAAATTGATGTAGAATGACAATGAATGAGTGTGAGTGTCCTTTGGACTTGATTCCAGCATACTTGTGCACTAGTGGGGAAGAGCTTGTCAGAGAGAAAAATTCAGATTCCATCCTGGATAATTCTTCTAATGACATAATATAAATATTTGTTATCAACCCTTATACATGACAAGTTTTTATAATTATTGAGCCTAATTGAAATACATACACAGAAATTTGAAATTCTAACCCAGTCTGACAGAGATTCAACTCATTTAGCCTTTTAGTTATCATTCCCTTTCCTATTAATCTTAGTCACAACACATCACACTTTATTCTACCTCCTTATTTCTTTATATGTACCTATGTTTCCTGAATCGGCTGGATTGTCCAATTAGCCAGGCCGTTCACATATGTTTATTATTTGGGTTTAAGTAACGAAACTCAACTGTAGTTCCTTGTTTTATTATAAAAGGATTGTATCTATAATTCCTGAGTGTAGATCGACCGTAAGTTCCACTATATATGAGTGAATGAGAAAGGGACGGCGTTTATGTAATATAAACGTTGGTCACGTCCAAACGATATAAGTTGCTGTGAGGGACTGACAGTTAAAGGCCTTGCAGTGCGGGCTTACATACAATGCTGACTATGGGTTTCTTCCCTCTTGGGAGAGTTGCCCTCTCATTTGTACAACTCATGTCTTACTCATAGACAGTGGAAAGTTACAGGGTGGTGAATCTGAATATAATATCAGATGTATTGACCCATTTATATAATATGTTCTGTTGATGAGACAGGGGCCCATTACATCCATAAGATGAACTTCGTCATCATTCACTTCCTTGATTCCTGATTGCTGGTTAAACCTACTGGGTATCTTGAATATGGATCACCTTGTCAGTTATATTATTCCTTAGAAGACTTAGTCAAGTGTATCTCCTCATAAGGGAGTTAGAAAACATTATTTGCAGCTACAGTACAGGTGTCCTTTGATATATGAAGGGGTTCCATTCCTGGAAATCCATTCATTTGCTAATTGAAAAAAAATTAGCATAAAGCCAGATCCTTGTTAGATGACATAAGGCAGAAGAGGGTGAAGGATCGAAGGATGAGACCTTTATGGCCGGCTGAGGCTGGTTTAAATGATTTAAGTGTCGTTATAACTTCCACAACATCAAGATGACTGGTGAAGCTGCTAGCTCAAATACGGTTGCTGCCGAGACATTCCCGCCTGAATTCAAGCAGATTAAATTATCTAGGAAGGAGGCTACTCATCGAAGCAAATCTTCAATGTGGATGAGATTGGTCTCTTTTGGAAGAGGATGCCTGAGAGGACCTATACCCCCAAGGAGGAGAAAAGAGTGCCAGGTTTTAAAGCGGCAAAAGACCGCTTGACGCTGCTGCTTGGTGCAAATGCTGCCGGTGACATACGACGGCCATGGTCATATAAAATATTTTTCACATTACATATTTTCGAGTCCCGACGTTAGTGATTGCGCTGTGTACTGACAAAATTTGTTTGTAATTCCTTTTAAAATGGCTAGCAAGCATAAAAGTGAGAGTTCTCGTTGTGCTGAGAAGAAAAAGAGACACCCGTTTTAGAATTTATATGTATTATTTTCTCCTTTTCGACTTAAGACCTGGTCGTCGGGACGGAACCCCGTCGTAAGTCGAGGAGAGACTGAATATGTAATGTATTTCATGAGGCAAAGGGAGGCTGGGGAATGTAACTCCCGTATTTTATCTATTTCCTGTGGGGAAAATTAATCCGCTTAACGTTGTTTCATATAACATCGCGTTTTCAGGAACGAAACCCCGACGTTAAGCGAGAACTTACTGTACCTATACACTATTATTTCTTTTCTTATCTTGTATCTTTATATTACTGTACAGTAGACAAGCACACAAGGACATTGAAATGACTTTTCCGCAAATTCTGTTCTTACGTAACACATAATAATGGCATCAGCACAAATTTGCGTGAGAGGTGACTGACGTCTTTTGGAATGGTAGAAACATTTGTAGACCACTTTTATTAATATTTATGGATATTTTTACATTGTTTTGTGGTTTTAACACTTCTGTACAGATATTTATGCATCATATTTGGACACACACAGACCTTCAGCATACTATAAAATAATGGATGATGCAGACAATGGACTCTTATATGTGAAAGAATTGATGTAAAGTATACTGAAAATGTCTCCCTATACAGTATTTGTTAGTGATGTATACTATGTGAAATGACGTACAGTATTTTGATACAACGTGTAGCGAGGAACCCCTGTATCGTGTATCAGATGAAAATCTACTCTCACTTCAAATGAAGTTTTCATGCCAAATTTATTGGAATTCCAGAATCTTCAGACAATATGTGAAGAGTGTCATACAGAACTGACAAAGGTTCCAGCCCTTTATGAAGCACTGCAGGAAAAAGTCCCTCCTGGGGAGTTCTACCGATATCACCACAATTTCCGAGGGACCACGCAGCGACTGGTAGCAGCCACATGCCTCATTACATACTTAGAGGAGAATCGGTAAGACAGATCTCTGGTAAGAACAGGACAAATGTTTACCTAACTTTATGTAAGTTGCATTTTTATTATTTTCCACCTTTATTAGTAGTCAGTAGATTTATAAATTTGATGGTACTGTACTGGGTACAGTAATAGCTCCGTTAGCTGTAATCCCTCAAACCCGGAAATCTCTGATACCCGGAATTGAAATTTGCTCGGAAAATCATTCCCAAAGCCAGAATTTTCCAAAAATTTACGGCTTAAGGAAAAAAATTTCCGGGGTTGGAAATCGAGAGAATTTTCTGAAAATGTTTTGAATAAAGACAAAAGTTAAAGTATTTTTTGGGGTGGGGGGTTGACCTGACTCGATGTCAGGTGGAAGTGGGGTGGGAGATTAGTGGTCTCATATTACTGGTCTTCTGATGGAATGTCAGAGGCCACCCTTTCTTGGGTGGAGGATTAGTGGGTCTCATGACCTGAAGATGTCTTGAATAAACACGAAAGTTAAAGTATTTTTAGGGAGATTGTCATAAGTAGAAATGAGCTAAGTTGTATCCCTTCAACATTACATTACACAACAGTTTTAAATATGGAGTGAGAAAGCAGAAAGGTATGTGTGATTGAAGAGATGGAGTGGAAAGAAGTGTAACATGCACCAGTGTTGCCAAGCGATAAACTCCTCAATAGCCGATCTTTTAATTTGCCTCCATGCAGTCACCCAAAAAGACCCTAACTGGATGCTTGTTGTCTTAATTTCTGTGTGTGTGTGTGTGTGTACCAAACATTCAAAGAAGTATTGTTGAGCTTGCCAAGCACATTGTAGAATTTGAAGAAGTTGATGAAGAGTTTGTTCAGGAGTCAAGTGGTGAGGTGACATGCCAAGACACTTACACAGCACACACATTAACAGCACTACTAAACCATTGTCTTATAACATTTTACATTATAATTTCTATTTTGAAATTAATTGATACATGATGCCTCGACTGGGCTACTTTTGCACTAGACAACTGATCAATGAATAAACCAGGGCATATGGAGACGCATTATACACTAGTGATGTCACCAAGCTTCGCAACTGCATAAATTATCACAACCTGTACTCAAATATACTAAGTTAATTACTAAAATTTTTATATCTAGTGCAAATGATGGGATGTTTATACTCAAATTAATGGCTATCCTGCAAAAATTTCAGCAATGCAAGTTATATTTTGCTAAATCAAGTCAGTGACATTTTATAAGCGAAAAACTTAAAACTCCCTGCCTTTTATAATTCTTGAGTACACGTTAATCTCCCCTCCTGGGTGTTGACACCCTACCTTCCCTCCTCCTGCCAGCCAGCGGGGGCAGTTAGCAGTGATAACGATTAATGGGATGAATTTTGTTTTAGGCTTGAAGTTTTCTCTTTTAAAATGTCACAGACCTGACTTAAGAGAATATAACTTGCATAGTTGGAATCCTTGCAAGGTAGCGATTAATTTGGGTAAAAAAATTCATAGTTTGCACAAGAGAATTTTTTTTTAGTCCTTTAGCTTAGTACATGGAGTTCAAAATGAGTACTGTATAGATATGTAAATACCCAGATATGTGAACACGCCTGACGGCAAGACTCTGTTACCATTCATTGTACCATTTATTCACATGTCTGTATTACTACATATTATTATAGCAGGTCTGATATCTATGCTTATGTCTAATGCCTATGTTCACTTACTATGTCCCGATGTACTATGTCTGTACCGCGCTAGTCAAGTAACTAGAGGACCTCATTTATTGTCCTAGTAATGTCTAGCAACTCTCCTTGCCTAGCTAGCTAACTTCCCTCAGATAGGCTTCGGCCTGGCTACGACACGGAGTCCTTTTTGCTTGTCCCTGTTTTTCTGTACCTGTCGGTTATCCTGCCAAGTCTTGTACTACTTATTGAATATATCTACTGCTCGTGCTATTGGAGTTTGAAGAACCTTGTCTAGGATATACATCCCACCACAAGTACGACAGTAATATGGCTTTTTCACAGGGAAAAGTCTGTATAACTAGCCCCAGTGGTCAGGATATTATGGTATCGAATGTTATGAAGTATTTCAAATAAAGAGTCCACAAAACATGTAGCTATGCTTTTTGAGTCCCCCATCTGAGGAGTCCGTTTTCTCGTTGCTTCAGGACGCCTGAGTCCTCCGTTTTCTCTCAATCTTAGAGTGCACCCAAGACTTCGTTATTCCTTAGTAATGACACATAATTTGAAATTGCAACTGGGGTTGTAATTGTTGAGGCAACTTAGATATGTCTGATTACAGCAAATGTGTTATTGTCAATTTGTAGGTGAAAGATTTTATCCTCAATAGATGTAGGTGAAGCAAGGGGGGTAACAATACACCTGGAGGCAACTGCGTGATAACGAAATTCTCAGCTTGAAAAATGCGCTATAACAGCAGGTGTGCAGATTTTGATGGAGGTGTGATAACGAAAATCGCGATAACCAAGTGCGCTGTAACCAAGGGATGACTTTACTTTTATTTGACTGCCCATATCATATAGATTTTTAGTTTTTTTAATAGGTTCATTTAACCAAACTTTTAGATAAACTATTCAGGATTATTTGGGTAAAAAAAAATGGTGTTTCTAATTATAAGTGATTTTATTGATTCTGGTATCAACATTTCTTATATTTTTTCATAAAAAATTGAGTCCCCCCCCATCATTATATCTTGTTGAAATATTTTGTTTAAGGATTTTTGTATTGGAACAATCTTGTAGATAATTTATTCAGGATCATCATGGTATCAAATTCATCTCTAACACATTAGAACAGATTCTGTGAATAAAAGTTTATGCACTTTTTTGCTGGCCGTAAAAATTTTCACTCTTGCCCACCATCTAAATATAATGGGAGAGTGTTTGTCCATGCAAGATGAGATGCTTAGTTTCGACTCTCTTAGAATCTAGGAAAACTTTCCCTAGCACCCAGAAACATTCTGGGGATGTGGGCCAGTGTCTGTCTGTGCAAGATTTGTAGTTTAAACTCTTGGAACTTTTTCCAATACCCAGAAAATTTTCAGGGGTGTGGGATTTTTCCGGGTTTGAGAAAGTTGTCTCGTTACCCCAAAATCTCTCATCCCCAGAAGAGCTCTGCACCAATTGTATATAATCTTGTTTTCTTTCAATGAAAAATTTGCTGCCCACAGTTTAGCTCCCCATGAAGAAGTGGCCAAGTCCCTGGGTCTGTGTACACAGCGAGAGAGAGGTTTTCACCTGGACCTGGAAGACTACCTCCAGGGTACACTTGGTATCAGCCACGAACTCTCAAGGCTTGCCATTAATTCAGTTAGTGCAGGTGAGAATTCTCTTCTGTATTTATTTATCACTTCACTAAGGTCATTGGAAGATCATTTCAATATGTATCTTATCATTGTGTCTGATGTATAACTTTTTTTCTTTCTGAGTTACCATCCACATCTTAAGCTTGGCCAAACCTGAAACAAAGCAAGTTTAAGCCTAATCTAAATGTAATGTAACTAAACCAAATGATAGCTTAATCTATTATCAACTTAAACTCAGTTTAACCAAAACTTGCCTAACCAAATCTTAATTTATCCACTACTGTAGTTAATATATACCCCTGTACTCAGCTTGCCCAAAACATGAATTAATTTATACCTGTCCCTAAACCTTTCCTAACATTACTATCTTGCACGCATTTCCATTCTTCATGCATTTATCTGCCTTTACAATATTACACTTCTCCTTGCCCACACAAACCTAACTCAATCCTTACTGCCTTCTCCTAGGTTCCCGCTTACCCACCTTCCTTAACCCTATGAGGACAGTGATGGCAACTTGTGCTCATTTCCCACTGGATGGGGGAATATTGAAAAATAAAAATTGAATCATAAAAAACAATTGCATCTTACCATAACCTCCTGATTTATAGTATCATCAAAGTCCAAATGTCAAGTTGAAAAAATAAAGAATCACTCCAATCCCATGTAGGAGGCTCATGAGTGGAGACATGGCTTATGGAAGCTACCCCAGTATTATCAGCATATTCCTCACCCCCATCACTCAGATTGTCCTTAGATTCAGTAGTCAAACCATGAGGAAAGTCACTATCTTCATATACTGTACAGTATATCACTGTCACTTTACATGGGAGGGTCATTCTTGTGTTCCAGAACTATATATAATGGCATAAATATCCTCCTGTGTGGGAATTACAAGTGAGAGTATGTGGTACATCTTGACATGGCCATGGTCCATCCATAACTAATGGGTAAGAGGCCTTCATCAGTAATGCAGGTTGGGAACTACATTCCAGCCAAATCCCACTCCTTCAGTAAACCCATGATAACTTGGAATATATGGGGCTCTTAACCATTCTGAGTTATCAAATTTTCAGAGTTATCAAGACTTCTTGGTCTCAGGAACAGAACCTATTTTCCCCCATAAGTTATTAATGTAATGTATCGATATACGATTGATCACCCTACAATGGTTTTCCATGACCCTAACCCCATCGTATAATGGTCAACACCTGTATACAGGTAGAGTATTCATAGTTTTTCATAACATATGCTTAGATGAAATGCAGGGATGCGCCGTTTAGCGATGGGGATGCATTCCTAAAAGACAGATTGCTAGGTGATTTGATCACTGAGCGAACAGAAACAAGAAATAATATCTTAAACAAGGCATGACGAGGAATAATATTCATGGAGATGGCACATAATTGTGTAGCGGTGTCGCCTGGCCAACTCGCCACCCAGTAGCACTGAGGCTGAGCTGTGAGATATGTTATTCTTCAACTCATAATTTTGGTTAGATATACGTAATTTTCTTCATTTTCTTGTACTCTGTTACATGCACACACGTTCGTTCAAAAGCATAAAGGGAATACAGTAAACAGTTCTTACCTGGTCCGCCAACAAGAGCGGAGGGGGAGGGAGGAGCAATCACTTTAGTACACAATATCACAATCGTACAGGATAATGAACAGTCTGTACAGTACTCAATAATACGCCAAAGTCACAACGATAACAGTGATGCACAGCAATAGGACCGATGCTCAGCAATATTAAAGCACAGATCATACTGTTCAAGGCAGGGTAAACAGGTCTGTAGTAATGGCCTGGGTTCGTAGATGGTTCGCCGGTAACATAATACTACAATATGTGATTTTATATAAAAAACCTAGATATGTATAAGGTACTCCTCTGGTTACCAAAAAATTAATTTCTAATTTTTGCTGGAAAGGCTAGATAATGATTTCTAAAATTATTTAAAAAATTCATGTGGGTTGATTCATAGGTAGTAACTTATATAGCAGCTCCATTTCCAAGTGGTTTAGTGTTGGCTTTGAAAATACCAGGGGCGGGTCCAGAAATATAAAAAGGGGGGGATTCACAGGGCCGGATTCAGGAGTGGGCAAAGTGGGCAGCTGCCCAGGGGCTTCCATAATCTGGGGGCCTCCATATACAGTATTACAATATTTTATTTATTTGTTTATTCATTTGGATAATTTTTATTTTCATTCTTTAAAATTCATGTTTATCTATTCCATCACGTAAAACTATGTTCATCACGAAGCGTGATAGAAATTAGGCTAGCTACTCCTTGAAATTCATGAATACAGTACAGGTTGACAATCCCTTATCCGAAATGCCTCTGGCATTTCGGATTTCGGAATTTTTCGGTTTTCAGATTTTTTTTTTTTTTTTTAATGTGTATTAGCCCACCCAGGCATAGATCACTGACCCACATCAGGGCCTGGGGGGCGAAAATATAATAAAAAGTATAATAATAATAATAATAATTCATAGGTCTAGGTCGTGTTTCTCACTTTTGATCTTTTTTTCATTCTTGTATTTCTTTATTATTATTATTTTATTATTACAGTATTATTGTTATTATTATTATTATTATTATTATTATTATTATTATTATTAATTTTATTATATTTTATTATTATTATTATTATTGTTATCATTATTTTATTTTGGTGTATTTTTATTAAAATTTTTATTTACTATGAATAATTATTATTATTATAATTATTATTATTATTACATTTTTGCCACCCAGGCCCCGATGTGGGTCAGTGATCTATGCCTGGGTGGGCTAATCCCTGTTTTAAAAAAAAAAAAAAAAAAAAAAAAATCGGTTTTCAGAGCTTTTCGGTTTTCGGAATTTCGGATAAAGGGTTGTCAACCCTGTACCTGGTTTTCCTATGACCGTGTATCAGGGCTGGTCGACTTGAAACCACATGAATGACTCCAGTCATGTCTCACTTTTGTGTGTGTGTGTGTGTGTTGGGAATTTGTACACTATCAATAAATATACAGTTAATTAAAAATTTCTCAATGTTATAATTTCCTCAATATAACTGCATATGGCTTCAAAATTCTCCAAAGAAGTGTTCAAATTTCAAAATTTTCCCGGGGGGCTTATAGCGCCCCCCGGAATTCCCATATGTTTAGACTCGCTTCACTCGCCACCCCACCCTCTTGGGTAGTAATAATGAGGGGAGCCTCCACAAAGAGGCTGCCCATGGGCCTCCACAGGTCTAAATCCGGCACTGGGGATTCAATAAATTTTGGGTACGGGAACATGGCGAGCGCAGCGCTTGGTGTTAGGAGATATTCTGATGTCAATAGTAATTACTTTTTACAATACAAAAATGCCTGAGTACAATACTGCATTAAAGAAAAAGTATTAGAATTTTCTGATGAAAAGGGGGTCTGATTTCAGGATGATCCGCCCTTGAATAGTATACTGTACTGGGCAATGTTGCCACAATCTCAGCATTTATTTTACACCACAGAATTTTGTTATTTCCATCTTATTTTAATATTAGACTCATGATTATATAATACTGGATAGGAATGTTAATAGAAAATGGAAATAATTTTTTTTTTACTTACATGTAGAAATTCTACATGGAATGTGATTAACAGAGGCCTCTGCTCCACAACAAACATGCCATGGTGAGCTTCAGATATCACTTACCTAAAATAGCTAACATTTACATAATTTTACACTTATTTTACTATTTATTGTATGCAAATATGTAGATATTATTAACTGAGCAAATTTTTAGGAGTTGGCACTTGACATGTGCTACCGGGTAAGGCGGTGATGGTGATAGAGGCAGACGGGGCTCCCTCTCTCCCTCCCTCCTGTGCCTTGCCTCTATGTTATGAATCCTCCCCTACATTTATGTTACCGCCCTTCATGTTCTCATCACGCCCACACCTGCCCATATACACCCACAATGCCTACCCATTAGAGATGCCCACTTGGAACACAGAATCCCCATTTTTTCGATTTCCATCGTGAATTTTTCCCAGTGAGATCGCTAAATCGAACAATTGCAGATCGTTAAATAACCACCGGTGTTAGAAATTTTAAATCACAAAACCGAATTATCGCGAAGTGAACGATCACTTAACGGTGCATCCCTATATTATGGAACTTAACTTATGTAGGCTCAGTGCAGTATACAATAAACCCTCGATAACTCGGCACATATGGGGCTTTGGCCTTGCCGAGTTATCCCAAATTCTGACTTATCGAGGCACTTCCTCCTCCTATAAAACACAACAATAAAAAATTATTGACCCATATATGTGTACATGTAATTACTAAATGTAAAAAGGTAACACTTACCAGTGCTGCAGGTGAAGAATGAAGCATCATAGTAGGTGACACAGAGGTATGGTAGGTGACACAGAGGTATGGTAGGTGACACAGGTATGGTAGGTGACACAGAGGCATGGTAGGTGATGCAGAGGTATGGTAGGTGACAGGTATGGTAGGTGACACAGAGGCATGGTAGGTGACACAGAGACATGGTAGGTGACACAGAGACATGGTAGGTGACAGAGAGGCATGGTAGGTGACAGAGAGGCATGGTAGGTGACAGAGAGGCATGGTAGGTGACACAGAGGCATGGTAGGTGACACAGAGGCATGGAAGATGACACAGAGGTATGGTAGGTGACACAGAGGCATGGAAGGTAACACAGAGGTATGGTAGGTGACATAGAGGCATGGTAGGTGACCCAGCGGTATGGTAGGTGACACAGAGGCATGGTAGGTGACACAGAGGTATGGTAGGTGACACAGAAGCATGGTAGGTGACACAGAAGCATGGTAGGTGACACAGAGGTATGGTAGGTGACACAGAGGTATGGTAGGTGACACAGAGGTATGGTAGGTGACACAGAGGTATGGTAGGTGACACAGAGGTATGGTAGGTGACACAGAGGTATGGTAGGTGACACAGAGGCATGGTAGGTGACACAGAGGTATGGTAGGTGAGACAGAGGCATGGTAGGTGACACAGAGGTATGGTAGGTGAGACAGAGGCATGGTAGGTGACACAGAGGCATAGTAGGTGACACAGAGGCATAGTAGGTGACACAGAGGAACGGTAGGTGACACAGAGGAATGGTAGGTGACACAGAGGTATGGTAGGTGACAGAGAGGTATGGTTAGTGACACAGAGGTATGGTAGGTGACACAGAGGTATGGTAGGTGACAGAGAGGTATGGTAGGTGACACAGAGGTATGGTAGGTGACACAGAGGTATGGTTGGTGACACAGAGGTATGGTTGGTGACACAGATGTATGGTAGGTGACACAGAGGTATGGTTGGTGACACAGAGGTATGGTTGGTGACACAGAGGTATGGTTAGTGACACAGAGGTATGGTAGGTGACACAGAAGTATGGTTGGTGACACAGAGGCATGGTAGGTGACACAGAGGCATGGTGGGTGACAGGTATGGTGGTGACACAGGTATGGTAGGTGACACAGAGGCATGGTAGGTGACACAGAAACATGGTAGGTGACACAGAGGTATGGTAGGGTGACACAGGGGCATGGTGGGTGACACAGAGGCATGGTGGGTGACACAGAGGTATGGTGGGTGACACAGAGAGCATGGTGGGTGACACAGAATTTATGGCAGGTGACACAGAGCATGGTAGGTGACACAGGAGGTTTGGTAGGTGATACAGGAAACATGGTAGGTGACACAGAGGTATGGTGGGTGACACAGAGGCATGGTGGGTGACAGAGAGGGCATGGTGGGTGACAGAGGGCATGGTAGGTGACACAGGGCATGGTAGGTGACCAGAGGCATGGTAGGTGACAGGTATGGTGGGTGACACAGGTATGGTAGGTGACACAGGACATGGTGGTGCACAGAGGTATGGTAGGGGACACAGAGGCATGGTAGGTGACACAGAAACATGGTAGGTGACACAGAAACCGCGGGGTGATACAGGCATGGTAGGTGACACAAAGGCATGGTGGGTGACCTGGGGGCATGGTAGGTGACACAGAGGTATGGTGGGTGACATAGGTATGGTGGGTGACACAGGGCATGGTGGGTGACACAGGTATGGTGGGTGACACAGAGGCATGGTGGGTGACACAGAGGCATGGTGGGTGACACAGAGGTATGGTGGGTGACACAGGGCATGGTGGAGGTGACAGGTATGGTGAGGTGACACAGGTATGGTGGGTGACACAGGATATGGCAGGTGACACAGGTATGGTAGGTGACACAGGCATGGTAGGTGACACAGGCATGGTAGGTGACACAAGGCATGGTAGGTGACACAGGGCATGGTGGGTGACACAGGTATGGTGGGTGACACATAGGTATGGTGGGTGACACAGAGGCATGGTGGGTGACGGGTATGGTGGGTGACACAGGTATGGTAGGTGACACAGAGGTATGGTAGGTGACAGGTATGGTGGGTGACACAGGTATGGTAGGTGACACAGAGATATGGCAGGTGACACAGGGCATGGTGGGTGACACAGAGACATGGTAGGTGACACAGGACATGGTGGGTGACAGAGAGGCATGGTGGGTGACAGAGAGGCATGGTAGGTGACAGAGGCATGGTGGGTGACACAGAGGCATGGTAGGTGACACAGGGGCATGGTAGGTGACAGGTATGGTAGGTGACACAGGTATGGTAGGTGACACAGAGACATGGTAGGTTACAGAGACATGGTAGGTGACACAGGTATGGTAGGTGACACAGAGATATGGCAGGTGACACAGAGGTATGGTGAGGTGACAGGTATGGTAGGTGACACAGGTATGGTGGTGACACAGAGGCATGGTGGGTGACCTGGGGACATGGTGGGTGACAGAGAGGCATGGTAGCTGACACAGAGGCATGATTAGGTGACACAGAGGACATGGTAGGTGACACAGAGGTTTGGTAGGTGACACAGAGGCATTGTAAGTGACACAGAGGCATTGTAAGTGACACAGAGGCATTGTAAGTGACACAGAGGTATGGCAGGTGACACAGAAACATGGTAGGTGACACAGAGGTTTGGTAGGGTGACACAGAGGTTTGGTAGGTGACACAGGTATGGTAGGTGACACAGAAACATGGTAGGTGACACAGAGGTATGGCAGGTGATACAGAAACATGGTAGGTGACACAGAGGGTTTGGTAGGTGACACAGAAACATGGTAGGTGACACAGAGGCATGGTGGGTGACACAGAGGTATGGTAGGTGACACAGAAACATGGTAGGTGACACAGAGGTATGGCGGGTGACACAGAAACATGGTAGGTGACACAGAGGGTTTGGTAGGTGATACAGAAACATGGTGGGTGACACAGGGTATGGTAGGTGACACAGAGGCATGGTGGGTGACACAGAGGCATGGTAGGTGACAGAGGTATGGCAGGTGACACAGAAACATGGTGGGTGACACAGAGGTATGGTGGGTGACACAAAGACATGTGTAGGTGACACAGAGGTATGGCAGGTGATACAGAAACATGGTAGGTGACACAGGGGTATGATAGGTGACAGGTATGGTGGGTGACACAGGGGCATGGTGGGTGACAGGTATGGTGGGTGACACAGGCATGGTGGGTGACACAGGCATGGTAGGTGACACAGAGGTATGGTGGGTGACAGGTATGGTAGGTGACACGGGCATGGTAGATGACAGAGGTATGGTAGGTGACACAGAGGTATGGTGGGTGACACAGAAACATGGTAGGTGACACAGAGGTATGGTAGGTGACACAGAGGTATGGCAGGTGATACAGAAACATGGTTGGTGACACAGGTATGGTAGGTGACACAGAGGCATGGTGGGTGACACAGAGGCATGGTAGGTGACACAGAGGCATGGTAGGTGACACAGGTATGGCAGGTGACACAGAACATGGTAGGTGACACAGAGGTATGGTGGGTGACAGGTATGGTAGGTGACCTTAAAGACATGGTGGGTGACACAGAGGTATGGCAGGTGATACAGAACATGGTAGGTGACACAGAGGTATGATAGGTGACAGGTATGGTAGGGTGACACAGAGGGCATGGTAGGTGACAGGTATGGTAGGTGACACAGGCATGGTGGGTGACACAGAGGCATGGTAGGTGACACAGAGGTATGGGTGACAGGTATGGTAGGTGACACAGGCATGGTGGATGACAGAGGTATGGTGTAGGTGACACAGGTATGGTGGGTGACACAGAACATGGTAGGTGACACAGAGGTATGGTAGGTGACACAGAGGTATGGCAGGTGATACAGAAACATGGTAGGTGACACAGAGGTATGGTGGGTGACACAGAGGGTAGGTGACACAGAGGTATGGTGGTGACACAGAGGTATGGTGGGTGACAGGTATGGTAGGCACAAAGACATGGTAAGTGACACAGGTATGGTAGGTGACACAAAGGTATGGTGGGTGACACAGAGGCATGGTGGGTGACACAGAGGCATGGTAGGTGACACAGGAGGTATGGTAGGTGACAGGTATGGTGGGTGACACAGGCATGGTAGATGACAGAGGTTGGTGGGTGACAGAGAGGTATGGTGGAGGGTGACACAGGAGGCATGGTGGGTGACACAGAAACATGGTGGGTGATACAGGCATTGTAGGTGACACAGGGGCATGGTAGGTGACACAGGCATGGTAGGTGACACAGAGGTATGGTAGGTGACAGGTATGGTAGGTGACACAGGCATGGTAGATGACAGAGGTATGGTAGGTGACACAGAGGTATGGTAGGTGACACAGAAACATGGTAGGTGTCACAGAGGTATGGTAGGTGACACAGAGGTATGGCAGGTGATACAGAAACATGGTTGGTGACACAGGTATGGTAGGTGACACAGGCATGGTAGGTGACACAGAGGCATGGTAGGTGACACAGGCATGGTAGGTGACACAGGGCCATGGTAGGTGATGCAGGTGGCCAGATATGCTGAGATTTTTCCAGATAATTTGATATATCTCGGCATTTCCTGAGTTATACCAATACATTTCAAGACCCATCCATGCCAAGTTATATGAAATTCCGAGTTATCAAATGCTGAGTTATCGAGGGTTTATTGTAGTACTGTACACGCATAAGCTACGTACAAACACTTCCACTACCAGTACTGTACAGTATGTATGTATTGTATAGATTAATAATACATTACCATAATATCTGGTAAGTTTTTATTGAAAACACAGAAGTTATTATTAAATACAGTACAGTGGGGTATGCTATAACGAATCTAATTGGTTCTAGAACCTCGTTCATTATGGGATTAATCCGTTCCAGGCCCCAAAATACAACCACTTAACACTGAAAAAATTATGTGTAAAATGTAAAAAATACGATACTTTATCTTACCTTAGTGTTGTTCAGCATGCAGGACAGGAGGCAGAGGGGGAGGGGGGAGGAGAGAATTATGGAGAAGAGGTGGAAGGAGAGGAGTCATCCTTCCTAGCCCTCTTTGGTGACTGTCTTACAGGCACTTTGTCTGTAGGGTCTTTTGCTACTTTTTTAAAGAAGGAATCCAGGGTTGGCTGCTTCAACCTTGATTTCTGGACCTTCCAAAAGTAGTTCATAACATTGTCATTAAACACACTGATGGCCTTTTCCACAGCACCAACATCAGGATGATAATCCTCAGCAAGCTTAGACAGTTTGCTCCAGCAAAAGAACGCATCCTTGAGCTCTTTGGCTGGAATGATGCGGCTTTCCTCCTTGTCCTCATCCTCCCCTGACTCCTCAGAAGTTAAGCTCCGCTTCAGTGTCTCATTTTCTTCTTTGTGAAGCTCAAGCAGCTCCTCAGTGGACAGCTCCTTACTGTGCTCTTCCACCAACTCCTCAACATCATCTTCATCCACTTCCAGGCCCATGGAATTGCCCAGAGACACAATTTCATGAACAACAGCCTCTTCTTCTAACTCTTCGAAGCCTTCAAAGTCTCTTTGAAGCACACATTCAGGCCACAATGGCCTCCAAGCAGCACAAAGACACCTCACAGTAACCTCTTTCCAGGCTGAGGTAATTAAAAACACAGCATCTGCTATATTGAAGTGACTCTTCCAAAATTCCTTCAAACTAACATCACTGGAAGAAGTGGACACAAAACATTTTCTAAACAGTGCCTTTGTGCACAGCTTCTTAAGTTGGAAATTGCCTGTTGATCCATGGGCTGGATGAGAGGTGTTGTGTTGGGTGGCAAGAAGTGCACAGTGATGAAGTTGAACTCCTCTGGCAATTCAACCATCAAATTAGGAGGGTGGGCTGGTGCATTGTCCATCACCAACAAAGCTTTCAGTGGAAGATTATTCTCCCTGAGGTATTCCCGAACACTGGGTCCAAACACCTCAATCACCCACTCATAGAATAAACTCCTGGTCACCCAAGCCTTTGGGTTTGACCGCCACATAACACCAAGGCGGGTCTTCCTAATGTTTTTGAAAGCTCTGGGGTTTTCTGCATGGTACACAAGGAGTGGCTTTATTTTGCAGTCACCAGAAGCATGAGCACAAAGGAGGGGGGTAAGCCTGTCTTTCATTGGCTTATGGGCAGGGACAGAAGTTTCCTCCTTGGTAATGTATGTACGGCAAGGCATTTTTTCCAAAAAAGTCCAGTTTCATCACAGTTGAATACCTGCTGAGAAACAAAGCCTCCCTCTTTAATCGCATTCAAAAAAATGTCATGGTGTTCCTTAGCTGCTTCCTTATCTGCACTAGCAGCATCACCATGTAATTTATTTCTCCTTCTGAAACCAGTAAACCACCCCTTGGTACCCCTAAACACTGGCACATCACTATCACTTGCACTGGGAGTCTTGACTTTAAGGTCCTCAAACAATTGTCTGGCCTTCTCACAAATTATAGCTTCACTAATGCTATCACCTGCCATTTCTTTCTCCTTTATCCACACTAAGAGTAAATTTTCCGTCTCCTCAATCACATTACACCTTGCTTTGCTAAGTCTAGAGATTCCCTTAGCCACTTGCACAGTTTTCAACTCCTCTTTATTCTTCAAAATCGTACATATACATAGTCGCTTTAGCCATCCCATACTCATCACTAAGTTTTGCAATGCTTGTTCCATCTTCAAGTTTCTTTATGATTTCTTTCTTAGTTTCAAGAGTTATGAGCTTTCTCACTCGCTTTGGACGATTCATTGTTACAATTGTACACTTGTATAACAAAATATTTATACAAATAACTCTATTTCCACATCAAAAGACGAAATTTCAACTATAACAGTGGTGCACTGGCTACACAATGAGACAAAGATGGCGCCTGACGCTCTTGTTGTGGGTCGCGGTACAACAATATTCATGCGCCAGGCGAAATAGTCCCGTATTCATCCGCGTTCGTTATAGCATTCTCAATTTTATAGGTAAAAACGTTCGTTATAGGAATATTCGTAGGAGGATCCGTTCGTTATAGCATACCCCACTGTATATTAATAATGTTTTAATGAAATGTGCTTACAGGAAATACAGTACTTAGGTATATATTAAAAATAAACATTTATAGAATGTATTAATACTGTAGTGCTTAGTGGAAATACTGTACAATATTAGTGTGTTTAACGTTTGAAGAAGCTCAGTATGTTGTTTGATTCTTCATTCTGTAAACATTGTCAGCCTACACACTGAGTCTTGAAAATAATGGACAATGTTCCCAAATACAGTACTACATTGTATTTGAAAAAAGAGACATCCGTTATCAAGAGGGTTTACTGTTTTTAGGGAGGTGAATCTGTATTCTTAAATTTCATAAACAGAACTTATTATGTATAATAAAGATGTAGAGATGTAAGATAAAGTGGAGGCTGTGGGCATTGCCATCAAAGCACAAGGGAAGTGAGTGAAACCTTAAATGACCGCACTGAGGTGCTGGCGGGTGGGACTGGCTTTGCGTTTCTTAGTGTGCCAACCCACAGTGAAATCACAGTGCTGTGGAATTTTCAGTTCCTCGTAGACTATCGTTCAGTTTTCACATAATTCTTTTTTTATATATATATACACTTAGCACTTTACATTTCCTTTTAGCGCTGTTAAACTCAGTTCTATCAGTTTGGTCTTTGTTTGAGGGCTTAGTAGAAGAGAAATAAAATCAATATTAAACAAAGAATACAAAGCACACCCAGCCAGATTCTTGAAACAGCATCATCATGGTCCAAGGCATATGTGACCACAGTGCTCTTGCCATGGAAGTAAAGCATGGGATTTTTTGTCATACAGAATGTATCTCTAAATAATTATGGGGAGTTAATGTTTTACTACAGTATTATAAATATTGTATTATAGATGATGGCTTGTACAGTTCCTCATTAGGATGTACAGGTATAAAAATATTACTGTGCTACACTGCAAATATATAACTTTATTTTGGTTATTATTTTCTTGTAGTCATCTTGTACAGTACACCCAATATATTAAATAAAATCATGTTTTGTAACATTTTGTGGCATTTTAAGTCTCTCTCTCTCAGCTTTTATACAGGGGTAAGCTATGGTAAAATAAACATTGGTTTACAAGAAACCAATTTACAAGAGGTTTTTCAGGAACAAACCCCCTCATATATTGAGGTCTCTCTGTAGAGTATGAATTCTCATATAACGCTTTTTTCTATCTTTTTTGCAGGGGATTATTCTCGACCATTCCAGATACGACAGTTCCTACGTGATCTCCACTCGGCGTACTCTCTCCTTTTTCCTAAAAATGAGTTACGAAAGAAATTTGATGAGCTCAAATACTCATTGAAGAAAACAGAAGAGGTTGTCTACAATTTGTCTCTGCGAGGACTTAAGCCGCAAGATATTGAAACTTCAGGTTAGGAAGCTCTGATCACTACACTGTATTTACCTTAGATGGAAAATATAAGATCTCAGACTTATAGTAACCTGAATGACTTGAAATATTTGTGTTCTAGACTTAAGAATTGTAAACCACCTGTAAATTATTCAAGGTACTGTACTGTATTAGTATTTTTGTATCATAAGGATTCATGTTACATGTATTCATTAACTGGTTAAAAAGAATCACTGTTGTTCAGTATTGACAGTCCACCAGTAGTAGCAGTGATCATGTTTATTTCATGTGTGATGAGAGGACTTACTCATTACCTTTTTTTTACATCACAACTAATGACTTTTTTTTTAATATGGAAATAGTTTGTGGTTGTTGAGGTATTTTAGAGATTTCTGTACTCATCATTTCACCCCACATACACTTGGGAGAGAAGTAAAGATAATAGGTAAGTATATGGACATTTTGTTCATTATGTGTTCATTGAATAAAGAAAATAAAAATCTTATTCCAGTATACAGGGTACTTAGAAAAGTAATATACTGTATGCTTGAAAAAGAATATAGCTACTTATGAACACTGTAACAGTAAGATTTTGAGATGAAAGAAAATACAGTAAATTCTCCCAATACCAGACTAATTTGTACAAGTCCTGTCCCTTATTGGAAGAATTCCCTGAATGGGGGGTTTCCTTTGTGGTTCCTACAGTCTACTGGTCATGGAGTTTTTGTGTTGATTTTTTAGAGAATTTACACTTTCTTTGATACTATGCACTTTGTTCTCTTTTTACACTCCTGCTCTCAATACCACCACTTTTCTGTTTGTTCTGAGACATTTCAAGGGCAATACAGATGGTTGGGATCCACACTAATGTACGTTGAGTGATGAAGAATAATGCAGGCAGTGTGAGCACACCATCAAGTGGGATGCTTAGGCGCTCTTGAGTCTAGTAAGTTTCAACATGCACCATGTGGTCAGTAACAGACAATATTGCTATAACTGGATCTTGCTGTCTGAGTCCACTAATTACCTGACAAAATTCTTGCTTTATTGAAAAACTCCTTTATTAAAAAAGTTTACCATAGCTTTTATGTTAACATCTTGAAAATACTGTACTTTGTTTTTGATGTGTTCAAAGTGCTCATAAATTTTCTACAAGTGATGTAGATTACAGTGAAACCTCTATATAACAGACTTCTCTCTCCATGTGATCCGTTAGTTGGTGTGTTTAACATTTAAAGAGCCTCGATATAATGGACTTTCCCCTCCATATACAGTAGTCTGTTAAATAGATCTTTCACTGTATGGGTATTACTGTACTGTAGATTTGATATAGTACACTGTACAGTCATGCGCCAGTTAACGTCCTAGATACGTTCTTGGAAACGTGACGTTAACCGAAATGGACATTGTCCGATCATCACATAAAACTTTTTATTTATACTTACGTGTATGTGGAATACTATATACGTACATATACACTTTTACTCTTAAATCACTACTGTAATGTGATACAGGTGATTAATTTTTATCTCGTGCAAAATACATGACGTTTATATTAAAATTATTCACTGTTTTACAAGGATTCCAGCAACGCCGAGCAGATGGGGGAGAGAGAGGGTGGGAGCGAGCGAGGGGGCGTGGGGGGAGGGGAGGTGGTACGTTTGACAGTTGGCACAGGTCCAGGTCTAACGCGTGTATATTTATCAGTTCTTAAGTAACTAAGCTTCTCTCTTATAAAAAGCCAGTGAAATGACCTGGGTGAATATAATTAACATAGCTGTGATTCTTGTAACATACTAATTAATTTGAATATAAACATGCTATAATTTGCACTTGACAAAACAATTTTAGTACCGTATTCAAATTAGTACATGTGCACTCCAGCTTTGCACTAAGGTCATGTATTTCTATTACGTTTCTTTTAGTATGGTGTGTGCATGTAAATGGATGAAAATAAATGAAGAAATTTATGGAAATCTACCCAAAAATACAGTTGAAAAACTTTTTATAAAATGTACTACAGTATTGTACACTAATGTACTACATTTTTTATATCTTGAGCAAAATATATGATGCTTATATTCAAATTAATCTCTGTCTTGCAAGGATTTCAGCAATGAAAATTATATTGTCCTAACTTTAGTCTGAGATATTATATAAAATAAACATAAATAAATCACCAGGGTGGGAAGAGGGGGCAGGAGGTGAGGTGACAGAATGTCTGGCGTTTGTTTGTTTATTTGAGATAAGATTTGACAGTTGGCGCTGAAGGCCTGCCTGCGTGTTTATTTATCATTGCTTAAGAGTGACTAAGCTCTTCTCATAATTTGCCACCCAAACGACCTGGGTGAATATAACTTACATTGGAGGGATTCTTGTAAGATAGTAATTTATTTGAATACCTGTATAAACAACCTATATTTGCAATAGACATAACAATTTTAGTACCGTAATCATTTAGTACATGTACAATACAGGTTTGCACTTAGGTCCATTGTTACTGTACAATATTGACTAAATTCACTAGATAACGTACGCCTGGCCGCACAATCTATAAGAATACGAGATGCATACGTGACTGTGCCCGCTCTAGGTACATTTCGGTTCGCTAGGTCCCATTATTTGAATTTTTTTTTTTTTTCAATTTAAATTTTAATTGTTTATTCCTTGATAGAGGAAGCGGGATCCTAGTGCTGTCACTTGGTACCCCTGTACCATAACACCAGAAGCAACTGGCCAGTGTCACAAGTATATACAGTACAGTACAGTCATCCCTTGGTTATCGCGCCTAATTGGGACCCCGCCGATAACGAAGGTACAGAACCTATGGGATTTATTCTAATTGGTTTAGGCACCCTAGACCCAACCCCAAGTTTCCCATTTTATGACCATTTAGACCCATTAAATATATATATAATGTTATGGTAAATATCATAAACACACATAGGCATGGCTAGGTTTATTACAAAGTGATGAAAAGGGTACGCTTAATACTGTAGTCCACAAAACATGCAGCTATGCTTTTTTTATTTGGTCCCCCGTCATACGAGTCCGTTTTCTCTCACATCAGGACGCCTGAGTCCTCCGTTTTCTCTCTTAATCTTAGAGTGCACCAGGAACTTTACTATTTTTAGTAATGCCACAGAATTTGAAATTGCAACCCCAATTGCAACTGGGGTTGCAATTGTTGAGGCAACTAGATATGTCTGATTACAGCAAATGTGTTATTGTCAATTTGTAGGTGAAAGATTTGATCCTCAATAGATGTTGGTTAACATTTCACCCGTAGGCAAATGCTTAAAAAAGCCTAAGTAAGGAAGCATATTCCTTTAACACATAATATCTGACCAGTATGGGGGAGGATCATCGTGTCTCCGTCAGGGGGTCGTGGAGTGGTGGTCCAGCAGGCGTCACAGTTTTTTTTTGGGGTGGGGGGGGGGCCACAGACGTATATGCAATAGGACTTTGTTCAGTCGGACGTTAACCGGCGCATGACTGTACTATTTTTATTTTTTTTCGTGTGTGCATGCCTGACTATTTGCACATACAGGTAATCCAAATTTTGAGGCCCATAGATGCTCTATGAATGTACAGTAGTATTTGGTAAACACACACAAAACATACACTCTCAAATGCTTCAACTTTGAATTCCTGATATGGCCTGTAGTACAACTGGTATATAATTTTTACTTCTTTTTTTTCAATAACCGGTACTGATGAGCTTTTGTGCACCATTTCATCAGGAAAGGCATAACATTAATGAATATGTAGATTGATAGATATGAACTTATGAGTCCAGTACACAGATAAATTAATCAGTGCTAAGACCATGTTATTTACACTTACATGTAAATTTGATGCTCTGTGAAACTTTTGGTTGTCCTAGATTTTTCTTTTTCTCATTTTGTATGTGTGTGTATGTAATAGTAACACTATACTGTATTGGTGTGTTTTCTGTAAATCTGTCCCATACCTGTGACTGCACTGAATTTCACACCTGTTCAAATTACTATGTGGTATTATAATTTATTCTTTTGCATAAAAATAGATGGAGGGTTTTTATATCGCCCTTTAACAGTCTGAACATTTTCTGAAATGAATTCCAGTTATATGCTCTAGTCAACCAATATTTTGCAATCTTTATTTGTTGTAAATGTTAATATTTTCCTAGAAAAAAAAAGATACTGTTTACAGTGGACCCTTGCCACATGCGGGTTTGCGATTCGCGATTTTGACGATAAGCGGTAAGCAGATGGTGGCTAGCTTGCGAGCCTTTTCCCGCAGCGCAATGAGTCACCCCACGCGCCCGCAGCGTCTCTTCTCCCTCTGTTCGCTGTCAACCATTGCCTATTGTACTCTCAAAACTTTAGAGTTTCTGTGTGACATGGCCCTTAAAAGATTGCTTAGTGTCAGTGCTAGTGATGTAAATGAGGTGAAATGTAAAAGGCAGAAGACAGTGATGACCCTAACAAAGAAAGTTGAATTATTAGATAAGTTAAAAGAGGGGATGAGTGCTGCCACGACTGGTCAGTTGTTTGGTATAGGTATTCAGTAGTGCACTAAGGTAGTATAAGTTGCTATTCAAGGTTTTTCCTATTTGCGCCATTCCTTGGAACCTAACCCCCGTGAATAACAAGGGTTTACTGTACTGTACTTCATGTGTCATCTTGACAGACTTCATTTGAAATACTTGTTGTATTTGAAGAATATTTTCCTGTTAGAATTAGGTTCCTCTTTGTGGGATTGATTCATCCATGAAAGGTGAAGGAGAGTTAACTGTTGTACTGGCAATCCCCGGGTTACGAACAAGTTCCGTTCCTGGGGACATTGTTGACTCGAAATGCATGCTATGTGCATATTGTACTTACAGAACAATGTTTAAAATCCCCCTATATCATAGCCTAAGTCATTATATACTTGACAAAATACAGTAAATGAAAGTGAAAAATAAGTCATCAGATAAATAAAATACTATAAATTTAAAGTTTCGCCTCGTTCATATTGGCGGATGCTTGTAAGTCGGACGTTCGTAACCCGGGGATCGCTTCCATACTGCATAATGAGTTGTGCAACTAACAGGATAACAATAACTGTCAGCATATCCTGTGAAGTCCAAAATATTGTTGCATTATACTTTGGTATTTATTTTTGGTGTTGGGAGCGGTGACTGGCATTATACCTAATGTATAAGAAGAACCCCCTCTGGTTACTGCCTGCTAATCATTCACTCACCACATCCAAATTTTGCCTTGTTAATGTGAACCATTCTTGAAAACACTTGTTCCACAATTGATTGTTCACTGGTATGGAAACTTTTTTATTGGAAGTACTGTGGAAACTGAAAACTGTACTAAAAAATACTATTGGATATTATAATTGTTTAAGCCTTTTCCCACTTAATTCAGGTTGTTGGAAACGAGCAAATGCACACACATATTCTCTTTTCAGTCATTGTCATTCATTCTTACTGCTGTAAAATATATATTTTGCTACAGTAGAAGTGTCTCTCTTTTATACTGGGATTGTGTTCCTAGAAAAGGTTGGTTTCAGAGAAATTGGTATGAATGAATGTGGGTTTCAAAAAAGAAAGGGGTATTACATTCACAGCCAGTCTCTTTTGACAGTGATTTTGTACTGTATCAAGATTTCATGTATTCACTAATCACAATTTAAATGAAATTTATTGAATCATCACACATTTATAGCTATTTTCCAGATTTGCATGGGTTAGCCATGATTACATGGCCCATTTGTTGCTTCACGCATTTGAGATAATGTCCACATTCAATTATAATACAAGTTGCAATGATTCCCTGACCCATTGGCTGAATTAAAAAAGTGGTGTTGGGTGGCGTAAACATAATCCAATGAGTAGTCTACAGGTCATTTGGGTGAGGAGAGCACCCAGGACATTATCTAAGAGAAGTAAGGTATTGAAGCATGTTAGTCATGTTCCATCTCTACACAGAAACTGCCCACAAACTAGTTAAAAAACAAACTACTCAGTCTTTTTTTTATTGGTTTGCTAGTGAATGGGTAGGTTTATGGTTGCTAAGACCCTGGAAAGCCCGGAGATTCTGTGAATAGTGCATAAATAAGCTTGCATTCCGGTGGTTTACAAGATATTTGCCCAAAATGCATTTCATGCAGAGAAGACAAGAAGTGTGATGCACAGCCATGTCTGTATTAACCTTAGTTCAGTACAGTATTAACAAAACTTAGGCAGTAAAAATTTAACTTGCAAATGTTCAAATTTGGTTCATGTGAAGCTTTCATAAATTGAGGGCAATCTGTAGTTCCCCTCCACAAAAAGGCCTCAAATCTAGTTTACCTCTATTCACACAAATATGCAACACCCATCAGTAGTATGTCCTTCCCTGATAATTATTCAACTTCCCAATCACCTAATTCACGGCTATTTCCTGGATGTCTATTTCCTTCATTTCAAGTGCACCCTCTGCTTTTACCATCCATCTTGGTTTTCCTTTTCCCTCCTAACATCCATACATTTTCATCAGTCTTTCACTTCCCTAATCTGGTCTCACCACAACACACTACTCTTACATTACCTAAGCATTTCCACATTTACAGCATTTTCTTCATCCTATCCACCCATCATACTGCTCTAACCAAGATATTTTTGTCTTTAGTTTTACTCCTTCCTTTTGCATTCAGAGTCCATACTTCACACCCATATAGAATTGTTGCCTCAGCAATTCCCATTTACATCATCTTGCATCTTTTGACACTGTTCTCACTCTTCATACATTTCTCAGTCCATCAATACCGTATCTATCTTTTTGCTATTCTGTCGCTCATCACTCATTGTTATATTGCCTGTTAGTACATACTTTGCCAGATATGTGAAGCTCTTCACTTTATCCATGCTGTTGTCATTTAAACCAACAATTATTTCTCCCTATGTTTCTTTTCTACTTATTTTCATCTTTTGTTCACCTACTCCCAGTTCCAAATTCACCTGTAATCAATTTGGATCACCTGATTATTTGCTCCCCCTCCGCTTACTTCAATCCATGATTAAACACACAAATGCTACTGGGGTTAGTGGTAGGGTGGTTATTCTTTGGGTGCTATAAGCTAGGGGTGGGGTGAGTCTTCAGGAGATCCATCCTTTCTTCAAAACGTCTTGCTAGAGTTGAATAAAATCCACACAGTAGCTGACAAACATCCCATCTTATATCATTACTCATCAAACATTTACTGTACCTCTCCATGTCACTGTCTACAACCTTGGTGATTTAAACATCCTTGATGTAGACATTCACTCTTCCAGGTGAATGGATTCCTTGAAGATTAGATAGAAACTCCTACTTATTTCTCCTGAATATTAACCACCTGAATGTTTCCCTAACCTAACAAGCTGTTCTAACCTAACCCCATCCAGGTAGTGTTAGGGTGTTTTATTGTCAGGTGAAATAAGCTTGGGTGTCTCACCATCAGGTGATCCCTTTGTAATCTATGCTGTCATGTTTTCTTTTCTTTGTCAATAAATACAACAAAGCAGTTCAACCCATAAACATTCCAGTCAATGTAAAAATCCACACAATGTCATCCTTTTGTGAACCCACACTGCTTTACCCATAATACTCTTTATTAATACTTTTTCTTTAAAGATGTGTGAAGTGTATGTAACACCCTTAAGAAATTTTCTTGTTAATGCATAAACTATCCATGGAAATGTATGGCATTTGTTTTTTGAATACTGTATTAAAAAGAGACCCCAAAATGTTGGTCTGTAATACTCCCAAGATTTTTTTCTCTCACAAATATTTAAAATCAATATTTATATCCCAATAATGCATTGTACTTGATGATATAACTGCAGGTTGTCGATTAGCATCCATGCACGGGTACTTATGGTGGAGTCTGGCAATGGTTGTGTTGTCATTGTGTACCAAGCTCAATTTTTAATGTGTTTGGATGTTTAGAGTCCACAGACAAAGAATTTTCCTTGTAGCTGACGATGTAGGAATGTACCGGGGTGCCTGACTGACTGATTGCTTTAGAATGCAAAAATAGCATTCAAGATATGCATAATATACACTAACATTAATGAAATTTCTATTGAGATTACTGCGATTACAGTATTCTTTTATTCAAATAGAAGAAGGCTTGTAAATGGCACGAAGGTAGCCATAATGATGAAAATTTTTTACTAAATCTGCCTATTGCTCATAAGGTATCATATTCCCAATTAGGAGAGAAATTTTTAAATTGTTCACTTGGAAAATAACCAACCAGGGAGACATTTTATAACGGTTCCTCTCTATAAATGTACTGTACCATATTTTTAAGTCACTCATGTGGACAGAGGAAATAATTTGGTCACAGCAGTCAAGGGTTGAGTGCCCAGAATTCCTTCATATTGATGTTTAAACTTTTGCTTATAACTTGTGATGGACCAACTGGGGGAGGTACACATGAGTGTGTCCTTTGACAGTTGACATAATTGACAGATAACTCATAATCAAGCAAGCTAGTGTCATTGATTCAGCATACATTTAGAGAGTTGTAAGTTGTGTGAGGATGGTAAGATGTGAGAGGAGAGGTCAGGGATCAATAAATCAGAAGGTCCAGGGATGGAGGAGGTGGTTGAGGGTCCTCTTGAAACTCAAAAATCAACTACCGGGTAAACATGATAGTGAAAGAGACCCAACACCAGAAAACTGCAATTTCAAATACATTTATATATTTTCCTATTGCAGAAATACAGTATAAATGAAAAACTTCGAAACAAGAGGTGCATATAACACATTTGATTATTCAAGAATGTGTGTTATTCACATTGAACAGTATTGTACGTATTAGGTTAAGTTCCAGTTTGATCTCGTGAAATTAGACTACAGGTACTTTTCTATTTTTATGCTGATAAGCTGTTGTGAAAATGTCATTGTACATGTGCACATATGACTTCATGCATATACTGTACAGTACAGTATGTACATTGAGAAAATGAAGTACGGTATTGTCCCAGCTTTGGGTTGATGTATAATGAAACCTGACTACCCAATATAGTGAATGGGTGTCAGTGGCAACCCCTTTCCAAGATTCTACAGGCCTGCCAACTGTTTATGGGCTCCACACATGTGTATGTCAAATAGCTCAACCTATCTGCGATGTACTCGTCAAAACCCCAGGAAAATGCTTCATTCTCTCACTGTACATACAATAATAAAGTTATATATGTCTCTGGATTCAAGCTCGCCAATTTGTCGTGCAGACAAATGTAATAAAATACTTTTTCACACATAGGGTGGAAGACTTATGGAACAGTTTACCAGATGAAGACCTGGAAACAAAAACAGTACAGTACAGGGCTTCTAAATAGCCCTGGGAAAGACTAGCAACATCTATAAGAGGATCCCATACAAGCCATTGGCCTCCATTCATTATCATGGCCACCTTAAATTTTTTAGCCATTCCAAATTAGGTAATTACTTTGGTAAAAAAATATGAGTACTTTTACTTTTATGTATAGTGATTAATATAGCAACCGGAAGAGAAATCATCCATTGGCTGCAAAGCTCTAAGGGCATAAGAATTACATATTCCTTCTTGGAACTTGGCCATACACATGAAATCGTCATGTGTACCCGTGACAACGGCATACCACAGGGCAGCGGATTGGGCCCACTGTTGTTTGTTTGCTTCATAGATGACAAGCCAGAAGCTATACACTCCTCCATACGAATGTTTGTGGACAATGCCAAGATATTAAGGAAAATTAAGAACCAAGAAGACTGTGAAGAGATGCAGAAAGATCTCTGTGAACTTCAAGAATGGTTGAAGAAATGGCTGCTGAGATTCAACGTCACATAGTGTAAGAGGCTGCAACCGGGACTTACCAACGGTAAGGAGGTGTATCATATGTCCCAACGGGACGAAGAAAGTGTATTAATTGAGACCGAATACAAAAAGGACCTGGGCGTGTATGTTGACAATGAACTGAAGTTCTCGGGCCATTGTGAGAAGGTGAAACAAGCAACTAAATTATTAGGTCTTATAAGAAGGTCGTTCAGATATTTAGACAGTCCGTCCCTCGTAACGATCTTCAAGAGTGAGGTGCTTCCCCGCCTGGAGTACTGTCACCCTGCCTGGTCCCAGAGAAATGCTAGGGACTGTCAGTTGATTGAAAATGTCCAAAGGAGGGCCACCAGACTGGTGCCTGTACTTCAGCACCTCAGCTACCCTGAGAGATTAGAGTGCCTGTAATTGCCGAGCATATATGGTACTACAGACGGGCAAGGGGGGACCTAATTGAGGTGTATAAACATCATAAAGGGCACTACTCAGTCGAGTGTCCATTCCTGGAGCTGGTGGATGCTCACCCCACAAGGGTCACATCTCAAGGTTGAAGAAGCCGCAAGACCAGAAAACTGTGAGGGGTAACTGTCTTGAAGGCAGTGCTAATTAATGAACAAATATAATTGTCTCAAAATAATTCTAATAATATCACATTTTTGTGTTTCTTTTGAAGTCAACCAAGAAGTATAACCATAAGTTTTTATTACAGGAAATATTATATGAACCATAGAGAATTTGAGACCAACTTATGCAGCTCAGTCATATAACATGGGCTGTGGATATAATTATTTGTCCAGCTGTTGGTTAGGTATGTGTTTTAGACTAACACCAGAAGGAGTCAATAGAATTGGACGAAACTTTGTGGAAATGTTACTTACAATATTAAATGGAAACGAGAATGCACAGTACCTATGAAAACTTGACCTAACTTAAAGTAACCTACCTAACACACCTGAAAAACCTTTTAAAACATACCTAACAACACTGAATGGATTCTCATTTTATTTTATCAATTAATAGATTATAATTATCGTTTCCACAAAGATTCGACCAATTCTATGAACTTCTAGTGTTAGTCTTAAAAAAATGCATAACTGACAACTGAACAAATATCCACAGTTTATATCATATCCAAGAGGTATAATCAAGTTGGCTATAATAAGACTGCAATATCCTGCCATCTCGTGGGGGTAAAGATCTGATGTAGGTAGCTAGCCAAAGTTACTGGAAGTTGAACTGTCTTACTACTCTAAAGTCTAAACCTAATGATGTGTGTACTCTGCGGCATCCAGACAAAAGCCCCCTGGACAGAAAAAAAGCCCCCTGGACAGAAAAAAAGCCCCCTCGGACAGAAAAAAAGCCCCCTCGGACAGAAAAAAAGCCCCCTGGACAAAATCCCCTCAGTGAAAGTACAAAGTAGGACAAAAGCCCCTCATTTACAGTGCAAAATAGGTTATAATTATTAGGTTCGGTATTGCAGTCTTATGAAATAATAATTATAATATTTTACATGTCGGAGAAGTGTTCATAAACGGTAAATAATAAAGACTAAAATTAATTATTTAAACTATTATTTGTCCTTCGGGTCTTTTGTCCTTTACTCGTATCTGCTGATTTTCGAAAAAGTACAGAAAATACAAATGTTGAATACCCCATAAAATTAAGTTAACGACTAGACGGTGGTCACTAGAGGCCCCGCTACTGTGTTTTTTTTAATAAGGTTTATGTCATAAGCTTCGTCATTGCTCTTTTGGGGTGGTAAAATTTTGTTTTGTCTCGTCATAGCGTATATGATAACCCATTATTATTCTTACATGGCAAAACAAATGTGATTTATTATGGAAAATTTCTGGTTAATTGTAATATTTGATAGTGTACCAGTTTATACTGTATAACAGTGTTTAAATGACCCGCCACGAAATGTTTTGGTCTGGCACGTGACCCTCGCGCCTCCCCCACAGCTCCTCCGAATCCCTGGCTCAAGACTGACTTATATACAACAATGATATCCCAGACTTATAAACTTCAATTGGATAATTTTACTCAATTTATGTAGCTCATAATTACTTTTAAGTCTATTAAATTTGTTTAATAAGTATGGGATGCATACTTTATATTACAAATAAATAATATTTTACGCAATCGAACATATGATATGTTTTGATACGATGTGACGTCACTGAGCAGCTGACGAAGGAAAACAGATCGTATGGAGAGGTTGTGCTTCTCCAGCTTAGTCGCAGTAGAGAATTTAGTGGATTTTGACCGTTAGATCACCATGGCTGTACATTGATGTAAGTTTTTATTGACTTACGTGTGTATATGTCTGGGTTTTGTCGCAATTTTTCTAATTGGCGTGCACTTTAGGATGCTAAATACACATATTTACTTGACATTTTGGCTTGACAACAAAGACCTGAGAGGAAGTTTGTCGTGACGCAGGCAGTGTTGCTGTATTTCATTTCTATTTGTACAAAATAATATTCGATAGTGATTGGAAATAGAGAATTAACTTGCCTAAAGACCATAGTCCTTTGATTAATTATACGAGGTTAGTAATTAAGTGTTGAAGAGAGTGATAATAGCAGTTACATATTAATAGATGGGACCAATGGCCAGTAGTGTATTTGTAGTGAGTGGCGGTGGAAAAAAGGCAATTAATTGAAGTTAATAACTGACAGAAGCCGGACAATGTGTGTGTTATAGATTTTGTTACTATTTCTCCTTATTCAAAGGTATGGAATTTAATTTTGATGATTCAAGAATGTGTTGAGCATTAGATAATTACTTGATGTTGAATCTTTAGTTACACTATTTCTAATATTTATATATATATATATATATATATATATATATATATATATATATATATATATATATATATATATATATATATATATATACCGACTTCAATATACAAACAATACCTCACTAGTCAGGAATCAAACCTAGAACCTCAGAGTGTGAACAGGGATCGCTACTATGGCAACAAAAGGTATTGTTTGTATATTGAAATCCGTGTTTACAGTATATGGATTGTTGAGATATATTGGTAGCCTCATACTTCTACCTGGAGGCTGTAAAATGACCACTATGAACACAGATCTGGCACGGGCAATCCCTGGTGGAGGCTCATGTTGCTTAAGAATAAGACGAATGAGCAGACTGTGTGTAAAATACAGTAACGTCTAGAATTTCTTTTGTTGCCCTTGCTGTGCTGGTGTTTTTGGTGTTAGAATGCCACCTATACCATAGCAACAGAGTTAGCGCAGCTTAAACAAATGCTGGCACTGTACTAACAACGGAGTTAGGCCAGTATAGAATTTACACTTGCTTTTATTTTCTATAAAATTATCATATGGAATTGTTACATTTTATTTCATTCAACTTATCCTGAGCTCCATCTTTTTCCGTACACAGCATTTTTATCTCATTATAGAGGATTTCATGCTCTTTGTCTATCATGGGACTACTTCTTGTACCTGAATCAACTTTATTTGTCACATTAAGGGTAACAGGAATTGGTGTTATTCCAGAATCAACCAGGGGGTTAGGGGTGTCACCAACTGTTGCTGTCTCCTCACCTTCTGGCAGTACAGGTTCAGGCCTGATTTGGTCTGCAGCTAAAGATTCTAGTTTACACACATCAGAGATAATTTCTTCTGACTTAACATTCTGGAGCTCCTTGAATAGTTTTCTCTTTCGTTTGTGGGACAATTCAAACAATATAATTTTTTGTTCCCCCTTCCTGTCACTTTTGCTTGAAAAAACAAATACTGTCAGGAATTAATCTGGATGCATAAGATCCTGTGATGAACAATGGGGCACCTTGAAGAAAAGCGGAGCAAATTTAATCATCTCTCCACCAGCTTGCCCAATAATATAATAAAGGCTGGCAGAACTTGGCCATCTCATGTATGGGACTGTTATTATTTCTGTTTAGGCCTCTAGTCTAAGACTAAAATGCATTCAGGATAAGCTCAATATGTGGGAGATTTTACCAAGTTGTTATCAGTTAAATAGACAAAGTGCTTATTGCATAGATGTACAGTACACCATGCTCTTAAAATTCGTGGGGGTTAGGTTTTCAAAATGGCCGCGAATAACATTGGCTGACCAGGGGGGAGGGGTACATTTTACTTGTGTGCAAAGAAATATACTGTATATTCCCTTTATGTGTTTGCCCTTAGGACAATTATTTCTTTTACCTGTATTGTTTATATGTGTGTGTGTTGACTTAAGTCGAGAAAGTCGAAATAATAAAGACTTAAGTCGAGAAAGTCGAAATAATAAAGAGACTTGAGAGCAGCATGAGGTATGCGGCATGTACTGGGGCATATGGGATGAACGAATCAACAATTCGCTACAGATTAATTATCATCATTCACCCATCATCATTATTCATCATCATCTGCTGCAGTGTACTGTACCAAGGGGAGAGTTGGGAGGGAGGATGGAACATAACTGGGCTGGTGAGTACAGTATTCCATATGCATTGTATTTTGTTAGGTATGTAATATATAAAATAAGTTTTACTTTTATTTGTGTCTTTATACGTTACCTTTATGTGTTATTTAATGATATGTGAGAGGGAGAGAGGTTTACAGATCATTAGAAACTCGTTTATGGTCATACAAGTGATCGGGGATCGGTTATAGGTTATAATATTGACTATTACATGGTAAATGAAATTTCAGGAAAGAGTATTAACCCTTAGGCCCCGGTTGATGTTCCAGAACGTCCGCCTATTCACGCCAATTTTTTTATTATTATTATTATTTTTGGAAAAAGATTTTTTCTTGATTTATCCACGTGGGGGTACTGCCAGCAGCACCCTAACCCTGGGCTTAAGGGTTAAAGACTTTGCTCCTTCATGGTAATATCAGGAACATAACTCCTGCAAAAAATGAGGGACCACTGTACTGGGGACACGTGGTAATAGCTCGGTGATTATGATCTCTTTATATTCATTTTTTCTCTCTTTGGATTATATTTTTGAAAAGCTTAAGTTTCCTTCAGAAAGTGGCTGAAACTAATTGCACTAAATACACTAATATATATATGTATATATATATATATATATATATATATATATATATATATATATATATATATATATATATATATATATATATATATATATATATATATATATATATATATATATATATATATATATATATATATATATATATATATATATATATATATATATATATATATATATATATATATATATATATATATATATATATATATATATTACTTTATACAAATAATGTTAATCTTAAAAAAATGATACCACACCATAAATCTTTGTTTAATTGTTGATATAGAACATATTCAATTTTGTTTATTGTATTTGAGGCAGGTGTTACTGCCTTATGGAGTATTAGTCTGTGCTGATGATTTTGGTTGTGGATAATGCAGTTTCCAGTTCAGTGTCACAAACAATATAGTAATGTTAGCTAAGAGGTTTTCATCAAGAGGTTTGCCAAGATGATTTTCACAAGTTTTTATATTAATAACTCGCTTGATGTTTGAGAAGTTTAATATAAACAGGAATTCAAAGTTTTTCTGTCTTCAGAATAAAATTTTGGATCTCATGAAGATATGAACCCCTGCTTATTTCACCTAATGATTAAACACCTTAATACTAACCTGACTTAACCTAATCTAACCCAACCTAATTCCCCATTTAGCATTAGGGTGTGCATTCACCAAAAAGCAGAAATAGTTTTCTCCAATAAGATTCCCAGGCTAACAACACGAAACTTCCTTTAATAAAATATTCTCTGGCAAGCTTTACTTAATCTAACATAAAAAGAAATACAGGTCTATCAGGAGATAAGGATTAATTTTAGATCTTCTTTTTCTGCAGGGTGAAGGAAAGGTTTCCATTTTATCATAACCACTTTCCAGTCTTGGCTCACAACTGTGTGTGTGTGCTGTGACATTGACCTTGACATCTACCTGTAACACTTGGCCCAGTTGTGTCAGCATTTGCATTATATTTCTTTATATTAAGGTCACTGATAGGGAGAAGTGTAATCTAACCTAATTATATGATGATGCAGTGAATGTGGATATAGTATTAGTAACATTCTTATGCCTGCAAATTGTTTTTAATTATTGTTTGTGTTGGTACCTAAGCTAAAATTACTGGCAGTGGGGTATGCTATAACGAATCTAATTGGTTCTAGAACCTTGTTCGTTGTAGCATTCGTTCGTTATAGGATTAATCCGTTCCAGGCCCCCAAATACAACCACTTAACACTGAAAAATATATAATATAAAATTGTAAAAATTGTAAAAAAGTGCATAAATATGCATCTAAACCCCTGAAATAAAGAATATCATTAATACTTGTAATAAAAAAACCAATCAATTAGTAAAAAAAACCCAAAAGAATAATGTTCGTTGTAGGAGTTTCAATCGTTATAGCATTCTCAATTTTATAGGTAAAACCGTTCGTTATAGGAATATTCGTATTAGAATCCATTCGTTATAGCATTCTTAGATTCAAGGGAAATTTAAAAAAAATTGGGAAATGCCCGTAACAATTTGGGACATGGCCAAGTGCATGCAGAGTTTGCCAGAGCTCTAATTTCACACTCCAGTGTTGCTACAGCAAGCATGAAAGCATACATTCCTTTATTGCATTGAGGACCACACCAAACCTAACCTTATATAGCCTAACGAAGCAAGTGACACTTTGATCATGATAAGACTTAATTGTCCAGCTGAATGTAGGAAGCAAAGTCCAAAGTGGCAATTAATGGTAATATCTTAACATAATCAAAGGTTACCTTATCATGTCTTACATATATGTTATACAATACCTTTTATTTTGAGAAAAATTGACTTCACAAGATAACCAATTTGAGTTTATGGCCCCAAAATTATCAATTTTAATATACTTTAGTCTATTTTTCTCTTTTATGACAGGACATTAATAGTTGTGTCCTTATGGTTGAGCTCTCATCAGGCTCCCTGGACGAGAGGTCATTTACTCCTGCACTGATATCCACACAGGAAGAATTTAACTTTGTATCATTCATGATTTAGTTGACACATCAGTTGTTGTATTAGTTGACACATCAGTTGTTGTATTAGTTGACACATCAGTTGTTGTATTAGTTGACACATCAGTTGTTGTGTTAGTTGACACATCAGTTGTTGCATTAGTTGACACATCAGTTGTTGTATTAGTTGACACATCAGTTGTTGTATTAGTTGACACATCAGTTGTTGCATTAGTTGACACATCAGTTGTTGTATTACTGTAGTTGACACATCAGTTGTTGTATTAGTTGACACATCAGTTGTTGTATTAGTTGACACATTAGTTGTTGCATTAGTTGACACATCAGTTGTTGTATTAGTTGACACATCAGTTGTTGTATTAGTTGACACATCAGTTGTTGCATTACTGTAGTTGACACATCAGTTGTTGTATTACTGTAGTTGACACATCAGTTGTTGTATTAGTTGACACATCAGTTGTTGCATTAGTTGACACATTAGTTGTTGCATTAGTTGACACATCAGTTGTTGTGACACATCAGTTGTTGTATTAGTTGACACATCAGTTGTTGTATTAGTTGACACATCAGTTGTTGTATTAGTTGACACATCAGTTGTTGTA